>NC_053496.1:110802808-110847808 GCF_905171775.1 Rana temporaria | reverse complement strand
ACGGTAGGGAAAAATTAGAACCCCTGTTACATTTCATTGCTGTCTGTATCTGCTGGTGAGATTCACCCTATTTGTCTTTCTTACAGTACCATTGTCACCAAAACAGAAAGTGATGGAAAATCCATTAGAGTTTTTACCAGCATAAGTGGTTATGGTAAATCTTCCAATGAAGAAACCTGGGGCCAAATTCTCAAAAGAGATACGCAGACTTAACTCCATTTTTCTAAATTTACACGGCGCGTATATTTGCACACGATCGTCAAAACGACTTAAGCAAACATTTCCGTATTTTCAGCCGTACTTAAATTAGTTACACCTGCGCATTCCCGGGCGCAAATTACGCTAGGCTCGCCGCTGTTTTTGATAGGCAAAGATGCAAATGAGGGAGTTAGGGCGATTCTCAGAATTAAGTGTGTGTGCCGTATTTTCCGCCCTGTGCGCACCTGTTAGTTTTTCTGACTAAATTTCCACATTATAAAACCAGCCCTAATTTTACACATGCTGTGGAAGGGTTTGCTGAAGGTAGTGACTAGAGGTTAGAGCTCTAGTTGTGAAGGTTTTTGTTTAAAAATGCCAGGACCAGCGATGATTTTGACGGCACTTGCTGCCTTACAGGCACAAAGGAGGAGGAGGGCACAGAGGAGGAGGATGAGGGCACAGGCGCGAGTTTATCGTCCACGGCGTGATATTTGGCAAATGCCAGCTTATGAGGTGATTGGCAACTACCGTTTTGATAGGGAGGCCATCCTGGAGATCACCCAACTCCTTCATGAGGATCTAATCGCCCCAACCCTACGTTCCCATGCCCTGACACCTCTTGAAAAAGTGATGGCAACCCTCCATTTTTTAGCGAGTGGCTCATTCCAGCGAGCATCTGGAGGTGTGGCTGGGATGGTGCAGTCAACCATGAGCAAATGTCTACATCAGGTGGTCCCTGCCATACTGCGGCGCATGAGCAACCAGTTTGTCATGCCCACCCAGGAGGACCAGCGTGTGCAAGCAATGACAGACTTTTATAATATTGCTGGCTTTCCTAAGACCATCGGGGCGATAGACTGCACCCATGTGGCACTACAGCCCCCCCATGATACTGAACACCTGTTCAGAAATAGGAAAGGCTGGCATTCGATAAATGTACAGGTTATCGTAGATGCACATGGCCTCATCTGGCACGTTTGTGCCAAATTTCCCGGCTCGTGCCATGATAGTTACATCCTAAGGCAGACCAAGATCTACAGAGACTTTGAGATGAACGTTTATGGAGACAGCTGGCTGATTGGTGAGTGACATTGGTGTCAGGTATGCCCCCCCCATGATGCAGACATCACAAGGGGCACATGCATGACTAATATCCTCCTGTCTTTTCCCTTACAGGTGACTCAGGATATGCCTTGGGACCCCACCTGATGACCCCCTTTAGGAACCCCCAAACACCCGGAGAACGAAAATTCAATGAGGTGCACATCCAGACCCGGGCTATAGTAGAGCGGACTTTTGGCCTTCTAAAGTCAAGATTTAGATGCCTTGACAAGACTGGGGGTACACTATTGTATTCCCCAGACTTTGTATGCCAAATTATTGGGGCATGTTGCATACTGCACAATTTTGCTTTAAGAAGGGGCATGCATGTGGAGATATGTCCTGACCTAACCCCCCACCCAGGCAATCCCCCCCCCCCAAACCCCTCTACCCGGTCTGCTGAGGGCCAGGCAATTAGGAGACAACTGTCTGAAGGCATCTTTGCCCAGTAAATGGATCCTAATTATCTTTTTGTTTTTGCTTTGCCCAGAACAAATCACAGAGATTATGTGACCTTTAAATCTTTACTTTGGAAAATAAATGCACATTACTTATATGCCAATGAGAATGTTTTTTTTTTTGTTACAAAACGCACATTAATTATCTCACAATGAGAATGCATGAATGCACGTCACTGTGGTCCCTAGCACAGACACATCACATGCACATCGAATTGGATTAGATCCAAGTACCCCCCCCCCTTTGGTACTTGGGAGCAGTAACGCCCCGCCACGGCTCCAATTATGTCACTGTGCATTCATACACCATTCAGGAACCTAGGATGACTTCTCCCTGGTCCTCGGGATCCCTACTCCACCAAAACTGAGGGTGACACCCTTATGTTTTCAGGAATGCCACCCCCCCCCACATTCACACATCATTCACACACATAAACCAAATCATAAGTACAGTGTAAAAAAAAATAAAAAAAATAAAAAAAAAGTACCCCTGCAAATTAAGGATGTTGCCGAGTGCTCCTTCTGGGCTGCCCACAGCCACGGGCACGGGCACGGTCACGGGCACGGCCACGGGGACGGCCACGGCCGACTGGGGGATCTTCACGGGGGGGGGGGGTCTGTGCAGGGGAGGGAGTATTTTCAGGGGGGGGGGACTGTGCAGGGGAGGGAGTATTTTCAGGGGGGGGGGACTGTGCAGGGGAGGGAGTATTTTCAGGGGTGGGGGACTGTACAGGGGAGGAAGCAGCCTCCCCTGGTGTCTGTCCTCCTGCTGGCCTTCCCTCCAAGGCAACGGCTATCCTTGTCAGACAGGAAGTAATGTCAGCCGTATTGGCCTGCACAGCCCGGGTATTGGCCTGCACAGCCTGGGTGAGGGCAGTCACCTCCTGGGCCACACCTGTTGTGGCGTTCCTCAGGTCCCACAAACAGGTGATGACCCCCACGGAGTTGGTGGCCACGTCACCCAGTGACTCCCTCATTGCACCCAGGCTGCGCTCCACCTTGGTCATTGTTTTTTGTATTGCAGACAGACTGCGGGTCTGCCGGACATTGTCCCTCAACAGACTGACCGGCAGACGCACCAACCCCCCCCTGTTTTCCGAGGTCGGCCTCCTACTTGCCCCTGAGGCTTGTGGCCTTGGAGGAGGAGTTGGAGTGAGCCATGGGTGCTGCTGCATGTTGGAGGAGGGTTGGAAGGGGCGACCCATGATGGTGGCCTGACTGCTGGGCGCCTGTGGGGTTCCCTCAGGGGATGATTCAAAGGTCATATCTTGGCCCATCATTATTTCCTGCCCAATCAGAATATTGTCATCTTCCTCCCCCTCATCCTCCTCCCACTCAACATCCAAATTAGGGGAGTTGTGGGCACTCCCCTCCCATGGCGAATCCTGCCCTTCTTGGGACTCTGCATGAGCCTGTCTTGGGGGTGGTGCAGCAGCCTGCCCTGATGGGCCAGCAACCTCCTGACCTGATGGGCCAGCAACCTCCTGACCTGATGGGCCAGCCACCTCCTGGGCTGATGGGGCTGCCACCTCCTGGGCTGATGGGGCTGCCACCTCCTGGGCTGATGGGGCTGCCACCTCCTGGGCTGATGGGGCTGCCACCTCCTGGGCTGATGGGGCTGCAACCTCCTGGCCATCTGGGGAGGACACAAAACAATCACAGGTTGTTGGATCCACACACTTGGCACATCTTCCCTTCCCCCACCCACACATGCTAATCACCAGATAGAAATTGTAAAAAATTACCTGTCCTCATAAGAGGATCATTGTCAAAGCCAGGCAGGCCCACCACCTGCTGTGGGTGGAAACACTGGGCCACTGCCCATTCCTCCTCACTCATCCTGACTGGGCAGGGTCCCCCTCCTCCAGTGCCCCTGGTATGGGCATGCAGCGTTGCCAGCTTGTTCCGGGACACGCTCCTCAAGTCATTAATTTTTTTTTTAACTCCAGCGATGGTCCTGGTCTCCCCCCCCCCCCCGCCGCATTGATCCAATCGGTGATCTTTTGAAGGATCTCCTTCCTCCTGGCCGGGGTGGTGTTGTGGCTCTCAGGGCCATGGAGAAATCGCCCAAATTTAATGACGCCCTGAGCAAGTATATGCTTCTCTGCCAGGGTAAAATTAAGCTTCCTGCGCTTGGGAGCCATGACAGACAACACCCGGCAACAGGGAACTCACCCAAAAACAAACAACAATACACACACACAACAAAGAAAATACAAACAAGCAAAAATAAAAAATATACAGACAGCTACTATTAATTCAAAAACAAACAGGCAAAAAAGGAAAACAAAAAATATAAACACAACCAAAAAAAAACACTTATCAAAAACAAACACGCAAACAATCAAAACAAAGAACAAATTATCAAAAACAAACACCAACTATACCCTCCAACTCCACAAACACTTTTCTCACAAACAAATCTTACCAACAAACACTGACAAACGTTCAAAGCAGAAGCAACTTGCTTTAGGAAGGGAACACAGGGAAATACTTTTGCAATTGAAGTCTGTTTGACTGGGGCTATTTAGACACAGGGCGATCTTCAAACTAAGTACGCTTGGCCTTTTACCTATCTCACTGATTGCGCTGACCAAAGTTCTGCACATGCGCAGTGAGGTCCAGATTCGTGCGCGCATGCGCAGTACGGCCGGCACTTCATTTGCATGGGGTCACGGCTCATTACAATGAAGCACGCCCACTTCATTCCCACTTGCCATAACCACGCCTTACGCATTGAAACTTAAGTTAAGGATGGCGCAGTTTTGTGCGCAAATGCACTGAGAATACGGTACTTACGACACCAACTTAGGGCGCCGTAACTTAAATGACATAAGTTAGATAATCCTAAATTTACACATGTTTTTGAGAATTTGGCCCCTGTTGTCTAATGCCCCGTACACACGATCGGACCTTTGTCCGACCAAATTCACATCGGAATTTCGACGGAATTCCATTGGAGGAAAAGAGAGCATGTTCTCTATGTAAACTCAAATGGAATTCATCTGAATTTCCGATGGAATTACTCCGATGGGGCATACACACGGTCGGAATTTCCGATGGAAAAAGTCAGTCGATCGGAAATTCCAATTGTGTGTACGGGGCATATGGGGAATTCTCCTGACATTTCTTCTCACCCTGTTTTGTGTCTCCAGAACAGGAAGTGAAAGGACATCTCCCCAATAGGAGATTTGGCTATACAGTACATACACTTTTAAATACTTTTTTTCCAAGTTGAATATCTTTATCCAGTATGGCGGCATCTTTCTGCATGTCCACCTAATATGTGTAAAAGAGGAACGTTTGGAAGTATCTGGACACCGTTTAGTTGCCCTTTCTGAAAAGAACTGTTTAATATGCCAAAGCATCTGTGATCCAAGGAACCCTGCCAAAACATATAGCAAGGCTCTTGCTTTTAATTGCAGTGGCAGCACACCTTGCTCCAGAACCCATCCCACCATACTGACTGGACAATGAAGAAGCAGCAGTACGGATGGGCGAACTTCCGCTGTTCGGGAAACAGACAAACTTTTGGCAAGTTTGACCGTTTGTTCGGCCCCCCGACCCGACCGCAATGCATTGCGGCGCAGAAACAGTGCATTGCAAGCCCTGATTGGCTGAAGCAGTGAAAGCTTCAGCCAATCAGGGCACAGAGCACTATCAGAGTCATGATTGGACACTGTCATCATGACTTTATCCAATCATGGCTCATTCCCACCGCACAGAATAAAGTATTCTTTCAGTGGCAGTCATTTTTAGTGTGGTTTTGACCAGCTCCTGCCAATCACAGTCAGTAAGCCAATGAGGAGAGTGCGGGGGCGGGGACCAAACCCGGCTGTGTGTGTGAATGGACACACATAGCGTGGCTCAGGAGTGAGCCTGCTCGAGTTCCCCCCTGGCAATTGCCAGGGGGGAGTTGCCAGGACCACCAGCGGGGCCCCAAAAATTAGAGCAGTGTTTCTCAACTCCAGTTCTCAAGACGCCCTAATAGGTCATGTTTTCAGGCTTTCCATTATTTTGCACAGGTGATTTGATCAGTTTCACTGCCTTAGTAATTAACACAGCCGTTTCATCTGAGGGAAAGCCTGAAAACATGACCTGTTGGGGCGCCTTCAAGGACTAGAGTTGAGAAACACTGAATTAGAAGATCTGGGCTGCTCTATGCAAAACCATTGGATGGAGAAGTTTGTTTTATAAAAAAAAAAAATCTTTCCTAAATCCCCCTTTCCCACTGAGGCGCTCAAAAAATGCCCATAGAACGTTGTGCGTTTTTGCAGTGCTTTTACGAAATTAGCGGTGTGCTTTTTTTAAGGTCTCGTGACAACGTGACCTTAAAAGAAAAAAAAAAGTAAATTTTTCGGCGATTTTGCAGAGATTTTTAAAGCGCTCGAAACATGCCCCAAAGATGTTGCTTGCAGGACTTTTTGCACTTCCCCGCCAGCGCACCGTCCCAGTGTGAAAGTATCCATTGAAATGAAATGGAATCAGTTTTCAGGTGCTTTTCAGTCGCTATTTTTAGCTCAAAAGCGCCTGAAAAGCGCCTCAGTGCGAAAGGGGTCTTAGAATTACTTTAATACAGGGATTTTCTATGATTGTCACCTCCATCTAGTGACCATAATGTGATATTTTTCCTGAAATACCTCAATCACATAAAAAAAAAGACATTATGACCACTAGATGGGGCTGAAAATCTTAAGAAATTACTGAATTAAAGCGTTAGTAAAGGATTTTTTTTTTTTTTAAATAAGTTACCTCCACTGTGCAGTTCGTTTTGTACAGAGTGGCCCCGATCCACGTCTTCTGGGGTCCCTCAGTGGCTGTCTCTGGTCCTCCCTGCAATTAGTGACCACAGTCATGCGAGAGCTCGCATGATGGTGAGTAATTGGGGGCGCGCTCCCGTGATACAGCAAGCGGCCATAGCCGCTCACTGTATCACTCGGCCCCGCCCCTCTGTGCGTCGCGTTACTGGATGTGATTGACAGCAGCGCCAGCCAATGGCTGCACTGCTCTCAATCCATCCGCTCCAGCCAATCAGCGGCCAGGCTGAGCGGCGAAGAGGATCGCGGGACTGCGCGCAGGACTTTCGAGTCAGGTAAGTATAAGAGGGGTTCAGATGTTTTTTCACCTTAATGCATAGATTGCATTAAGGTGAAAAAACATTTTCCTTTACAACTTTTTTAAGCAAAAAATGGTCAGAATTTATCAAGAATGCGCTAATGCTTGTCATATTTGTCCAATGACCCCCCTTTTTTTTTAAATATATAGGCCCAGATTCACGTAGATCGGCGTATCTTTATGCCGGCGTAGCGCATCTCATATGCGCTACGCCGACGTAACTGTGAGAGGCAAGTGCAGTATTCACAAAGCACTCGCTCCCAAACTTGCGCCGTCGTAACGTAAATTGGCCGGCGTAAGCCCGCCTAATTCAAAGTAGGAAGGTAGTGGGCGTGTTACATTTAAATTAACTGTGACCCCATGTAAATGAAGGGCCGAACGAACGGCGCATGCTCAGAATCACGTCTCATATACTCCCTAAGATACGACGGCTCAATGCCTTCGACGTGAACGTAACCTACGCCCAGCCCCATTCACGTACGACTTACGCAAACGACGTAAAATCCGACAGCTGTTCCGATGTCCATACCCTAACATGACTTACCCCTGCTTTATGAGGCTTAACTTTACGCCGGACATGCGCCTTACGTAAACGGCGTAGATTACAGCGACGGGCGTAAGTATGTTCGTGAATCAGCGTATCTAGGTCATTTACATATTCGACGTGTAAATCAATGGAAGCGCCCCTTGCGGCCAGCGTAAATTTCCACCAAAGATGCGACGGCGTAGGAGACTTACGTTGGTCGTATCAAGCCAAAATTCAGGCGTATCTTGTTTCCTGAATAAGGCGCATAGATACGACGGCGCATCCGTGGACTTACGCAGCATATCAGAAGATACGTCGGCGTAAGTCCTTTCTAATTTACTGGTTGGCTTGTTAAATACAGAATGACTGACATACGTTAATTTAAACTGCAAAAGCTGTCATTAACACTGTGCAGAAAATTAGAATTAAAATAATATCCTAAAGATTTTTTTTGTCCTTCTGTTTACATAAGTAGCCTATAATGATTATAATAAATACACATTACTCAAATCTGATTGTAGTACCTTGGATTATCTGTCTAGAAAATAGATGTTTTGTATAGTTAAATAGTGACCTACTTTCCTTCACTGTTGCTGACATTAATTTATTCCTATAGCATTTAATAAGCACAGAATAACTAGTTCTAAAGCTGCCTATGTTAGTCAAATTCAAATGATCGAGATAGTAAAAAGATAATATATACGGTACAAGACTTCCACTTCAGTCTCAGAGGTTTATAGACTAAACACAGGACACAGGAGAGGATTGCCCTTACTGCTCTGTTTGAAAGGTCAATCAATAATGAGAGCAGACAAAGTGAGACATCCAATGACCATGAACCGCTTTCAATGAAAAGTGCACTGTACAATTTACCCCGGGGACACCCTTTTGTGTTGGCTGTGCTTGTTTATTCAGCTGCTTTGTAAATATAGACCAGGGCATCCTAGAGATAGACATTAGTCAGTGATTGCATGATCTGACTGGCTCATAATGTCTTCTGTTCCAGTTTTTTCCCCAAACAGAATCTTCCTAGTTGTTAAAGTGTGTCTGTTAGGACTGTTTTACATGGGTGGCTAGAGGATGGTAAAAACAGGGGCCCAGATTCACGTAGGGCGGCGTAACTTTGTGCGGGCGTAGCGTATCTTCTTTACGCTACACGCCGCAACTTAGAGAGGCAAGTGCAGTATTTACAAAGCACTTGCTTCCTAAGTTACGGCAGCGTATCGTAAATGGGCCGGCGTAAGCGCGCGTAATTCAAAGTAGTCAGGTCGTGGGCGTGTTGTATTTAAATTAAGCGTGACCCCATGTAGATGCATGGCCGAACGAACGGCGCATGCTCAGTATCATGTTGAATTTTCAAAGTAAATTACGCCCGCTCAATGCTTAGGCGACGTGAACGTAACCTACGCCCAGCCCCATTCACGGATGACTTACGCAAACAACGTAAAATACGACGCTGTTCGTACGTTTCCGACGTCCATACCTAACATGACTTACCCCTGCTTTATGAGGGGTAACTTTACGCCGGTCCGACGCCTTACGTAAACGACGTATCTTGATACGCCGGGCGCACGTACATTCGTGAAACGGCGTATCTAGCTAATTTGCATATTCTACGCGGAAATATACAGAAGCGCCCCTAGCGGCCAGCGTAAATATGCACCCTAAGATACGACGGCGTAGGAGACTTACGCCGCTCGTATCTAGGCAACTGTGAGGTGTATCTGATTATATGAATCAGGCGCGGAGATGCGATGCCTCACACTCAGAGTTACGACGGCTTATCTGGAGATACGCCGTCGTAACTCCTTTGTGAATCCGGGCCAGGATGTTTAGCTGTTTAGCCACAGTACCAACACCGATAGCTTCCAACTGTCCCGGATTTCGAGGGACGTTCTCTGATTTAGAACAAAGGACCTCATTCCTCCTCATTTCTCCCTCATTTTGGTCTGATCTATATAGTTGAATATAAAATGCAAGGTGTTAATAACAGTTCCCTTGTAAGCTCTATCTCAGGTTACTAAAGTTCTATTATACAGCCCCATATAAAGGAGAACACCTAATGTAATAAGATTATCTTGTGTGATCGTTCACCCTAAAAAACTTTTTAGATGTGGTAGATGTAAACCACATAAAATGACAGGGCAAAAGAAATAAACCTTGTAAGTGAGGACAAAGGTGCAAAAATGTATCAGTTTAGGTCTTGTGAACGTATCTATGCATCCTATCTTAATAAATGCACATATTGCAAACGTTATGTTTTACGCGCATAATCATGACCAAGAATAACATGATAAAAAACCCTGAAAGACATACCCCCAAAAAGTAATTTAAAAATGTTCTTATTTCACATGTGTAGCACTCAAGTACCCCCCCCCCCCCCAAAAAAAAAACACTGATAGGCAGCACTGCTAGGTGGCGCTGATAAGGCAATGACTGGCACCACTGGTGGGCTTTGCAAGGGAACCTATGTCCTGAAGTGCAGCTCCTTGCACCAATCCATGGATGCTTGTTGCCTGAAATGCAGCTGTACCTCCTTGTCCCTGAAGAAGGGAAACTTCTGGGAAGTATTGTCCACCCTGAGTGAAATTGGTGGACTGTGACATGCCATGGACACTGGGTGTGTGGTTAGTTAGAATAGGTTGTGCTAATGAGGCAAATTCCTATCATTCATGTGAATAACGGACTAACTCATGCATCAGAACTGTTCCTAGTGTTGGTCACCAGGTGACGTGAGTGGTTTACCTGAACCACGTTGGCTAAAGTTGAAGTTGTTGGGGTGCTCCTTCCTGAAAAGCAACCCGTACCTTCAGCAGGTTGTGATTTCTCAAGTGATGTCGTCGGCTGTCATAGGGACAGACTGAGGGTACAGACTGAGGATACCTTTGCAAGGGAACCTATGTCCTGAAGTGCGGTCCCTTGCACCAAGGCCTGGCTGCGTGTTGCCTGAAACGCAGCTGTGCCTCCTTGTCCCTGGAGTTGTCCCTGAAGAAGAGAAAATACTGGAAAGTATTGTCCACCCTGAGTGAAATTGATGGACTGTGACATGTCATGGACACTGGTGTGTAGTTAGTTAAAATAGGTTGTGCTAATGAGGCAAATTCCTATCATTCATGTGAATAACAGACTAACTTATGCATCAGAACCTAGATTTACATGCCTGGTTACCTGCACTTCTCTCTTTTGCCGATAGGTGACCGGGTACCTGGTAGCATTAGATATGAGAAGGGCAATGCAAGGTCAGATTATGGGTATATGGGGTATCCCGGTCAATCCCTTGGCCTGCTGGGAGAGCCTATATATTTGGGTGAAGTCAGGTGATCTATGTTCTGTGCCACCTGGACGGCTGTCTGGGTGGACAAGTGTTGTATTGCCCGGGTTGTTAGGCCAAGGATTGGGCCTATCCAAAAGCAAGAGAGCAGCACATCGATGGGATTGTGGCAGAGGGACAGAGAAGCTATATACACACTATCACAGATCACTCACACTTGCACTGTCTTCGGATGGCATCATTTAAATATATTTTCAATCATACCACATGTAGCGCCTGGTTACTTTCCAGAACCGGTGCTAAGTTAAATTTAGAGGGGGTCAGAGAGTTAGTTAACTCTGACCATGTTGATTTGTCCAAATTTAGGTCTCTGTCTCAGCTTCGGCTGTCCTGTGGGTCCATTCTGTCGTTTCCGGGGTGCTGATCTCACCCCGGGACGACAGGTGGCAGCAGTGGGGTCAAGGATTGGGTGCTCTTAGCTAGCAGCCTTTCAGGGGGAGTTTTCCTCGCTGTGCATGCTGGGGGGGGAGTATTTATGTATGGGACAGACGCCTTTGGTCTGGGTCTTCTTCCTGTGTGGCGCCAACCTTCAGGATGACCATACCAGGGCACCTTCCAGGCCGGGGTGTGTGTGCCATGTGGTGTTCCTGGTTCCGGGACCACATTGGTCCGGAACCTCTGAGCTGTGACTGGGCCCCAGTGATCGACTGGGTCCCTAGATCCAACAAGATCCCAAGCGTTGGTCCTGTTAGAGGAAGCTGTTCGGTGGAAGTCTGCCTGAGGAGTGCCAAGAGAGGCTGGCGATCCAAAAGGGTTTCGACCATCCACGGGGATCAAGGTAACCTGGGTAAGCTGGACGTCGGTCACCTATCAGTCGGTAACCTAACTACAACTACCTGAAGGAGATCCAGGTGTCAAGTCTGCTAAGGAGGATTATCTCCACTGTTTCAATTATCAGGAGGGTCTGTGGCAAAGACTTTTCCCTAAGGAGTGACATTCTGGCTGCCAGGCTGGTGAGAGAGGCCTGTTCAGGTACGCTATACCCACTCTGGCTGAAGTGGTGAATGAGAAATTGTCGTTGGAAGCAGAACTGTTTCCCTATTGCTTACACCTGAATCTGCTATTTCCTTTTCTTACTAAATCTCTACTCTTCACCAAGTTTTATTGTTTTTACCTGGCTGGGTAATAAAAGAGCACAGTCAAAAAACACCTGTGATGGACATTCCATTACTACAACTTTCACCAAACACCCCTAGACAGCGGAGGAACACAAGGTAATATGCCACCCAAAACAAACCTCCTTCGGGGGTAGTGCTACACACACAATTACCGTATTTTAGTATCTTGGCATATGTACATTTTTTTTTTATTTCATCTTCATGGTATACACTTTTTATATTCTATTATCTTCATAATAATTTTTTGCAACCCCCATTCTGATTTTGTTTGCATACTATTCATCATATAATTATTTGGAGTATATAATGTCAGCACACAGACATTTATCACATATTCACAAATTTCACTTCATATTATCTTGATTGCTGTAGGTATATTATTTGAATCTATTTATTTGGATAGGTTTTTGGTTTATCGTCTTGATTGTACAGGTGTGGGTACTTGCTTGGTGGGATTTACATCCTTCGCCAGGATCCGGTTCCTTATGGCCTGTCACTGGTTTGCACCTGTAGAAGTGAGACTCCCCTCGTGAAACGCGTCGAGACCTAGCACAGCTTTCCCAGACTACTGACAGTCATCTTTATGACATATATCAATATGCTGATGTTTAATATACTCTTATTTTTCTGTATTAAATGTGTGTCAAATAAATCATTTACAAATTTTACTTGGTACAATTGGTCCCTTGTGTAATTTTGTTTTTTGCTGTGTGTGGACAGAGAAGCTGGTCAGAGTTGATGGAAAGATGGATGGAGCCAAATTCAGGGCAATCTTAGAAGAAAACCTGCAGACAACTTCAGACTGGGACAGAGGTTCACCTGTCAGCAGGACAACGACCCTAAACATACAGCCAGAGCTACAATGGAATTGTTTTTGATCAAAGCATATTTGTCATGGATCTGCCACTTAAAGCGGGAGTTCACCCATTTGTGTTTTTTTTTCTCTTTTCCCCATAGCTGGATGCTCGTTTTGTCTAGGGGAATGGGCTATTTGTTTTAAAATATGATCCGTACTTACCCGTTTTCGAGATGCATCTTCTCCGTCGCTTCCGGGTATGGGTCTTCGGGAGCGGGCGTTCCTTCTTGATTGACAGTCTTCCGAGAGGCTTCCGACGGTCGCATCCATCTCGTCACTAGTAGCCGAAAGAAGCCGAACGTCGGTGCGGCTCTATACTGCGCCTGCGCACCGACGTTCGGCTTCTTTCGGAAAATCGTGACGCGATGGATGCGACCGTCGGAAGCCTCTCGGAAGACTGTCAATCAAGAAGGAACGCCCAGTCCCGAAGACCCATACCCGGAAGCGAAGGAGAAGATGCATCTCGAAAACGGGTAAGTACGGATCATATTTTAAAACAAATAGCCCATTCCCCTAGACAAAACGAGCATCCAGCTATGGGGAAAAGAGAAAAAAAAACACAAATACCAGGAAGCGACGGAGAGGATGCATCTCGTAAACGGGTAAGTACGGATCATATTTTAAAACAAATAGCCGATTGCCCTAGACAAAACGAGCATCCAGCTATGGGGAAAATGTGTTCTCCATGGGTGAACCTCCGCTTTAAGGATTAATGGTGCAGACTGATTTCAGTGATTGACAACAGGCTGCCCTATTTAAACACCTCAGCAGCACAGTGTCTTCGCTGCCTGATCTGCAGCTTATACCTGTTCCCGTGACTTCATGTGATCTGATCTGTTTCCTGTGTTTGACCTGGCTTGTTTGACTACAATTGATCTCTGTTATCCTGATCCCGGCCTGCCTTGTGACCACGCTCAGCTCTACACTGCTTGATATCCTGTTGCCAAACTTTGCCTGTATCCTGACCATTCTCTGCCTGTCGTCTATACCTACATCTGATCGTCTGTTACCAAACCCGGCTTGTCTGACTACGTATTCAGTGTCTCCCCAGCCCTGAATCTACCATCCTGCTTCCTGTTTCCTGCTGCACCAGCTGGACTGACAAGACCAAAGACGAATCAGGTACCCATACACCGCCAGGCTCTTGCGGCCACAGTTGCAACATCGGTGGCCCTTGAGCCGGGATTGTACGAGAAGGCCTTCCCACTGCACGTCAGGCTCATCCAGCAGGTACGTAACAGTATCAGACAGCCATATCTGAGCTTGCAAGTGGGAAGTCGGCCATGGATGACATCTGTCAGCACCTTGCAGCCCTTACCCAAGCAGTCAAATCGCTACAGGAGGGTTATACACAACTGGAACAACGTGTAAAGACGCTAGCTAAGCCAGCAAGCACTGCTGCACTTTCTGCCTCAGGGACTGCCACTGCAGCGCCCTCAGTGGTAATGCTGCCCCCGAACCCAGAGTTCCAGCACCAGAGCGATTTTCAGGTGACCGAGGAAAATTTAGATCCTTCCGCAACGCATGTCAACTGTACTTCGCCCTGCAACCTCGAACCTTCTCCCTTGAAACCACTAAAGTAGGATTCATCATATCACTGCTTCAGGGTGAGCCCCAGTCCTGTAGAAGAATGATGTATTGTTACAGTCCATGTCCGCCTTCTTCGGCGCGATGGCCGAATTATACGATGACCCACAACAAACCACCACAGCAGTTGCTGCCCTTCATGCACTCCAGCAAGGCCGCAGAATGGCCGAAGATTATGTTACAGACTTTAGACGCTGGAGTGCAGACACACAATGGAATGACGCAGCCCTGCGACATCAGTTCCGCTTGGGGTTGTCAGAAGGTCTGAAAGATGAATTGGCACGTGTCGGAGTCCCAAATACCCTGGAAGCCCTCCAGGAGTCACGCTGACACTCTGGGAAGGTTTGCTGTTTAATGGAAGCAAGGTATTTGTGCCTGAATGTTTACGTATAACCATTTTGGGTCTGTGTCATGATCATCCCCTAGCAGGTCATATCGGGGTCCACAAGACGCTTGATCTCCTGAAACGCACATTCTGGTGGCCGGACCTGTAAGAGACCTGTAAGAGGTACGTGAATTCCTGTGCAATCTGCAATCGCAGCAAGGGTACAAAGAACCGAGCCTGGGGTCTACTTCGGCCACTGCCAGTCCCTGACAGACCATGGAGAATGATAGCCATGGATTTGGTTGTAGAACTTCCCCCATCGGAAGGATGCACAGCCATCTTCGTGGTAGTGGACCGACTGTCCAAAATGGACCATTCCTTGCCTCTGAAGAGTACTCCCTCGGCCAAGGAGACGGCTCAAGTGTTTATCAGAGAAATTGTAAGGATTCATGGAGTCCCTATAAACATTATCTCAGATCGGGGGGTTCAGTTCACTTCCCGGTTCTAGAAAACTCTGTGTGAAGCCCTTACAATCGAAAGATCCTTGTCCTCCACCTACCATCCTCAGCTCAGACCAATGGACAGACAGAGAGGACCAATCAGACGTTAGAACAATAAATCCGATGCTTCACCACTTTTGTCCAGGATGACTGGGTATATCTACTGCCACTGGCGGAGTTCGCCTACAATAATTCCACTCACTCTGCCACAGGTCAGTCACCCTTCTTTGCAAATTATGTTTTTCACCCATCCTTCTTGCCTGACTTTATTCCAGAAACCATAGTTCCTGCTGTCCAAGACACAGTGGATTTCCTCCACCGCAACAATAAGTTGCTTCAAGAAGCAGTTACCAAGGCACAAGCAGCAAGCAAGACGGCTTTTGACAGGAAAAGAAGGGGTGAACTGATCCTCCACCCAGGAGACCAGGTATAGTTGTCCACTACGAATCTCAGGTTGGCATGTCCCTCAAAGAAATTGGCACCTAAATTTGTGGGACCATTCCCAGTCAAGAGGAAACTTAATGAGGTTGCTTATGAATTATCTTTACCAGATTCACTTAAGATACATTCTGTCTTCCATGTTTCTCTCTTGAAACCCGCAGTCCCTGACTCTTTTCCAGATAGAGTATCCAGGCCACCAGAACCTGTGACCATCAATGGCGAAGAGGAGTATGAGGTGGAGGCTCTTATAGACTGTAGGAAGAGAAGGAATCAGGTACAGTACCTGGTTAAGTAGAAAGGTTATGGCCCGGAGGATAACTCTTGGGAGGTTGAAAAGGATGTGCACGCAAAAGACTTGGTTAATGCCTTTTTTTCGCAGTCATCTACAGAAGAGAGACCTATTGGGCACCCGGAGGTTGCCCGTAAGGGGGGGGCAATGTCATGGATCTGCCACTTAAGGGTTAATGGTGCAGACTGATTTCAGTGATTGACAACAGGCTGCCCTATTTAAACACCTCAGCAGCACAGTGTCTTCGCTGTCTGATCTGCAGCTCATACCTGTTCCTGTGACTTCCTGTGATCTGATCTGTTTCCTGTGTTTGACCCGGCTTGTTTGACTACGATTGATCTCTGTTATCCTGATCCCGGCCTGCCTTGTGACCATGCTCAGCTCTACACTGCTTGATATCCTGTTGCCAAACTTTGCCTGTATCCTGACCATTCTCTGCCTGTCGTCTATACCTACATCTGATCGTCTGTTACCAAACCCGGCTTGTCTGACTACGTATTCAGTGTCTCTCCAGCCCTGCATCTACCATCCTGCTTCCTGTTTCCTGCTGCAACAGCTGGACTGACAAGACCAAAGACGAACCAGGCACCCATACACCACCAGGCTCTTGCAGCCACAGTTGCAACATTGGTGGCCCTTGAGCCGGGGTTGTACGAGAAGGCCTTCCCACTGCACGTCAGGCTCATCCGGCAGGTACGTAACAATATTCATGTGTTAGAATGACCTAGTTAAAATCCAGACCTAAATTCAATTGAGAATCTGTGGCAAGACTTGAAAATTGCTGTTCACAGATGCTATCCATCCAATCTGACAGAGCTTGAGCTATTTTGTAAAGAAGAATGGGCAAAAAGTACACTCTCTAGATGTCCAAAGCTGGTAGAGACATCCCCAAAAAGACTTGCAGCTGTAATTGCAAAGAAAGGTGGTTCTACAAAGTATTGACTCAGGGGGGCTGAATAAAAATGCATCACTTTTCACATATTTATTTGGAATACAAATTTGAAAACCATTTATCATTTTCCTTTTACTTCACTTTGTGCCACTTTGTGTTGGTCTATCACATAAAATCACAATAAAATACGGGGTATGAATACTTTTTCAAGGCACTGTTTATATACCATAGCTAATGAGGCGTGACCCCATGCAAGTGATGGGCCGAGTGCCATACAAGTACTTAAAACGATTGGCGCATGCGCCGTCCCGTGGACGTATCCCAGTGCGCATGCTCAGAATCACGTCGGAACTACTCCCTAAGATACGACGGATCACTGCCTACGACGTGAACGTAACCTACGCCCAGCCCTATTCACGTACTACGTAAACGACGTAAAATACGACGGCTGTGTTCCCTGGTCCATACCTTAGCATTAGTTGTGCCTCATATATGGGGAATAACTTTACGCCGGACGTACAACTTACGCAAACCACGTATATTATGCACCGGGTGCAAGTACGTTCTTGAATCGGCGTATCTCCCTCATTTGCATATGTGCATAGTAAATCAATGGGGGCGGCAAATGCGCCCAGCATAAATATGCGCCCACGATACGACGGCGTAGGCAAGTTACATCGGTCGTAGGAAGCCTATTTTTAGGCGTATCTTAGTATGTGGGTCGGCACATAGATACAACGGCACATTTGTACTTACGTCGGCGTATCTTGAGTATACTTTAAAGTGTAAAGTACAATCCTGATCAGCCTAGGTGTTGGTGGTGGTTAGGAAAAGGGGTTGCCCACCTGCAGTGCATGGAGAACTCTACCTCAATGTAACACGCACCAGATGGCTTGGGCTCCAGTGTCTCTTTGGCATCAGCTAACCTGTAATTACGATAAATTGCAGGGCCCTCAGTGAAAGTGTGCTCCAGGCATGTGGGACGTTGATATGAATGTAGTGTATGTAGAGTGTGGCATAAAGTTGACAGGCATATTCAGAAGCAGGGATGGGCCAAAGGTCGAGGCAGGCAGTGAACAAGTTTAGTCAAATACAAGGCAAACACAATAACCAAAAAAGTAGGAATGTAGGACTACAGGAAGTAACACAGACTGGCACCTCAGGCTAGAAAGTTAACTTATCGCTTTAAGCAACAGGTGTTGGCCTGAACACAGCTAAATAGTGAGGTTGATTGGCAGATTGGGAGGAGGCTGGCTGTGTAATTGCTATATCAATCAGCAGGTGAAATCCAGCCATGCCTATTTATACCTTCCAATTGTGTGGATCAGAGCAGGTTACAGCAACAAAGTAAAAGATTGCAATCGTAAACATACACAGAGTTGCGGATCAACTATACTGCTAATCTGTGGCAATATCACTTTTGGGAAGTCTAGTAACTTACCTGTTACACCTAAAACTTTGAATAGGCCTTTGGCTTGCAGTCTCGTAGTTGGCAGGTGTCCCAGATCCTGCGGGATAATCTTGGGAATTTGGACACTGTTCCTTAAAGTCACAACACAGGTAACAATCTGATTGCACAATCTCCTTTAGATCTACCAAAAACTGTTGTGCAATGGCCTTCCTGATTGGATAAAAAATGTATGTTGTGCTGTCCCCGGTAACGTGAGAACTTTAAGCAATAAATAACATAATATATACAAACGTGAACAAAAAGTTATTAATTCTAAATAAGTATCAAATGGTAAGATAGTGGCTAATAGATTGAATAATTAAGGTGATAAATACGTAGTCCCAGTGAAGGCAATTTGATTTCATAAAAGGTGCAATACAGGTGAAGGTGCTCTTGTTATTGCGCATCCAAGGAGTGAAGTAAAAGTAAAAGGTGATTGGTGTCTCATTTTATAGTGTATATGACACCCCCACGCTCACAAGCCTCTCACCCTACTGCTGTAAGGTTACAGCATTGGATAAATATCTTTTATGGGGGATCCTTGTGCCTCCTCTTAGCTTTTAGGGGTCTCTCTGTGGTAAAACGCTGTCCTAGGGCTGGATGTGTGGCGATACCTCCTTAAGTTAAATTCAGGGATATCCACCTGCTCCCCTCCGTGAGGTAATATACAAGCAAAGGGGCTCCAATAGTGTATTATAGTTTTAGTATTTTATTATAAAAACGGATATGTACTCACATTTCAAACAATAAAGCAAGCCATGTAATACACGAGTAGTGAGCTTGTACTCCTACGTCACGTCCGGTTATGCCCTGTACACACAATCGGAATTTATGATGGGATAAAATCCGATGTAATTCCGTTCAAGCTGTCTTGCATACACACTGTCAGACCAAATTCCGACCATCCAAAACGCGCTGACGTAAAACACTACAACGAGCCAAGAAAAATGAAGTTTCAATGCTTCCGAGCATGCGTCGACTTGATTCTGAGCATGTGTGTATCTTTTTCTCCGTCGGAGTTCCACACAGACGGTCGGAATTTCTGATATTTTTCCATTGGAAAAAAAAAACATGTTCTGTTTCTAAACTCCGACGGAAAAAAGTCAGATGGGGCCCACACACGGTCGGAATATTCGATGAAAAAATTCCGTCAGACTTTTTTCATCTGAAATTCCGATTGTGTGTACAAGGCATTAGTCTCCTGCCCAATGCCAACATGTCCCGTGACTTCTTCAGGGGCACGTGACATGTGACGATACGCATCGGGATTGGGCAGCTGATTAACCAGAAGTGATATAGGAGTACGAGCTTTGCCGCACAGCAGTAAGGTGAGAGGCTTGTAAGCATGGAGGTGTCATATACATTATAAGAAGAGACACCAATGACCTTTTACTTCACTCCTTGAATGTGCAATAACTAGAGCACCTTCACCTGTATTGCACCTTTTATGAAATCAAATTGTCTTCACTGGGACTACTTATTTATCACTTTTATTATTCACTGTCACTATAGCCACTATATTCACTAAGCCACTGTATTACCATTTGATATTTATTTAGAAGTAATAATTATTTGTTCACTTTTGTATATAATGTTACTTATTGCTTACATTTCTCACGTTACTGGGGACAGCGCATCATCAATTTTTGTTCATACACTTAGAGTCACAGATTTTGCTTTTCGGTGTTTGCGGCAGTCCTATTCACTTCCATTGTTTGTTTGATAGAGCAGAAATACTATTTACATATTTTTCGCCTGATTAGATACACATTGGTTGGATGATTTAGGCAGATCCTCATATTAGATACTTTTTTGGTAAAGCTAAAGATTGTATGGTCAGATTGTTACACGTTTGATTGGTAACCCTTAGGCCCCGTACACACGAGAGGATCGATCCGCTGAAATTGATCCGCGGATCGGTTTCAGCGGATAGATCCGCTGGTGTGTACGATCCAGCGGATATTTATCCGCGGATATATTTCTGGCCGACCGATTTCCAGCGGATAAAAATTTCTTAGCATGCTAAGAAATCTATCCGCTGGAATCGGCTCCAGCGGATCGATCCGGTGGTCTGTACAGACTCACCGGATCGATCCGTCCGAACCCATCCCTCGCATGCGTCGTAATGATTCGACGCATGCGTGGATATCCTTATATGACAGCATCGCGCACGTCGCCGCGTCATCATCGCGGCGACGGCGCGACACGTCACCACGGTGTGAATTTGGCGTGGATTTCGATCCGATGGTGAGTACAATCCAGCGGATCGAAATCCTCAGAGGATCTATCCGCGGAAACGGTTCGGAGGACCGTATCCGTGGATAAATCCTCTCGTGTGTACCCGGCATTAGCGTTTCTGTCTAGCACCATTCAGGAAGGTTGGTATCCTGGTAGGCCAGCTCTGTCAAGTGGAGTGATCTCCTGAACAACAGTAAGCATAT
The DNA here is from genome assembly GCF_905171775.1 of Rana temporaria. NCBI lineage: Eukaryota > Metazoa > Chordata > Amphibia > Anura > Ranidae > Rana > Rana temporaria. The sequence continues at coordinate 110,827,180 of NC_053496.1, read as the reverse complement.
TTTCAGTACCACATTTGGACTTAGGCCCCTTTCACACTGGAGCGGGAGGTGCGCTGACGGTATAGCGCCGCTATTTTTGGAGGCACTATACCATCAGAATTGCAGCGGAATTGCGGCAGTATTCGGCTGCTAGCAGTGCGGTTTTAACCCCCGCTAGCGGCCGGAAAAGGATTAATACCGCCGACAATGCGCCACTGCAGAGGTGCATTTCCGGCGGTATTACCACGGTGTCCCATTGTTTTCAATGGGAAGGAGCGGTGGAGGAGCGGTCCCGCCAGCGCATCGCCTCAGTGTGAAAGCCCTCTGGCTTTCACATTGAGACTGCAGGGCAGGAGTTTTTCAGGCGGTATTTAGGTGCTATTTTTAGCGCTAAACAGTCTGAAAAACTCCTCAGTGTGAAAGGGGTCTTATTCTTGCTTCTACTGTCATCAACAGCATGGGATTTATTTTACTTTCACTGACACCAGAGCAATGGAGTTTTACTTTGTTCCCACTGACACCAACAATTGGGTTTATTTTACCTTTTTATTGACATCAACGAAGGTACACATTTACACCCGCTGGCACTGATATAGGGGAATATTTTTACCTACACTGACACAAACTTCAGAATTTATTTTTACTGTTATTGACACCACATCACACATACTTGCTCCCGCCTCCCACTGACACTAATAATGTCTTTATTTATACTCCCGCAGACACCAATGATGGAACATATTTTACTCCACACTGACACCAGTAATGGGACTTATTTATTCCCACAGACACCAAAGGCATTTATTTTACCCCCATTGGCACCAATAATGGTATGTATTTTATTTACATAGAAACCAATGATGGAACTTATTTTACTCTGACAGATGATGATGATGGGGCTTTTTTGCTCTAATGCCTCATACACACGACTGATTTTCCAGACGGGATAACTGCCATGTTTGCTGTTTTTCAGGAAAACCGGTCCTGTGTATGCTCCATAGCAGTTTTCCAGACAAGAAAACTGCCTGCAAAAAAATTAGAACCAGTTCTTTTTTTTCCTGTTGTGATTCCCAGCGGTCTTTTTCCCGTTGCGAAAACTGCTCGTGTGTATGCTTTTCCGAGGGGGAAAAAAAACATGCATGCTCAGAATCAAGTATGAAACGGGAGCGCTCGTTCTGGTAAAACTAGCGTTCGTAATGGAGATAGCACATTCGTCACTCTGTAACGGACTGAAAAGCACAAATACTTAAAAGTGTGAATCGTCTCTCACCAAACTTTTACTAACACGGGGAACAGCAAAAAGCAGCCCAAAGGGTGGCGCCATTTGAATGGAACTTCCCCTTTATAGTCTCGCCGTACATGTTGTATGTCACTGCGCTTTGGTCGGGCGGGATTTGGTATGATCGTCTGTATGCAAGGCAGGCTGGAGAGGAATCACATCAGGAAAAACAACGTTTTTTTTTCCTGACAGGAAAACCAGTCATATATACGAGGCATTACAGATAACAGTGATTAGACTTATTTTGCTTCCACAGACAGCAACAATGAAACTTATTTTAGTCAGACAGACACCAATGATAGGGCTTACTTTACGCCAAGTGACACCGATAATGGGATTTTGCTTCTACATTCTCTTCAACACATCCCTAGGCCCTATTTTGCTTAAAACAAATAAAAGCATAAGGGGAAAAGTGCAACACTACAAGTCATATGCAGTTATACATTACACACTTTAATAGGTAAGTCCACTTTTTGGCCACGTCCTGCATGTCAGTCTAAACATTTTTTATTCATCTTCAAGCTATATATATATCCCTTTTTAGTTATTTCCAGGAGTTGGCAGCTATGCGGTTACTATTCCTTCATAAACCTTCATGATTTGAAGCTAGAAAAAATAAAAAAGTAGATAATTTCATAATTTCGGTTCACACATTAAAAAGAAAAGCGTGGGAAAATAAAATAAAATACAAACTCACCTAGGTAGACGCAGCATTGGTCAGATGCTGCATCTATCCCCCACCACCTCTAAGGCAGAGAACTGAGCAATCAGTGGTCTTTGATCACTCAGTGAGAAGTCACCGGCTCTCTCCTCTACCTCTCTCCGTTTAATGGAGCACCAGGCAGTAAATTGGGCCGGAGTGGCTGGCTCAGGCCCTCAGCAGCACACTGAGAGGTTAAAGTGGAGGTTCACCCGGAAATGTAAATTTTTAACATTAGATGGATGCTCATTTTGTCTAGGGGAATCGGCTATTTTTTTTTAAAAACGAAGCAGTACTTGCCGTTTTAGAGAGCGATCTTCTCCGCCGCTTCCAGGTATGGGGTGCAGGACTGGACTTTCCTATTTGATTGACAGTCTTCCGACAGGCTTCCGGCGGTCGCATCTATCGCGTCACGATTTTCCGAAAGTAGCCGAACGTCGGTGCGCAGGCGCCATATAGAGCCACACCGACGTTCGGCTTCTTTCGGCTACTCGTGACGCAATAGATGCAACCGTCGGAAGCCTGTCAATCAAATAGGAACGCCCAGTCCCGAAGACCATACCCGGAAGCGGCGGAGAAGATCGCTCTCTAAACCGGTAAGTACTGCTTAGTTTTTAAAAAAACTAGCCGATTCCCCTAGACAAAATGAGCATGAATCTAATGTTAAAAAAAAAATTCCGGGTGAACTCCCGCTTTAAGCAAGCTCCTTGTCAGGAATCTGGGTGGATCCCAACATTAAAGTCGGGATCCCTTCAGTGCGTTGACTGGCTGAGTGATGTCAGCTGACAATAGTTTTTAGTCTAGACTAACAAACATAACTAACTGCCCTTCTGTGACCCACAGAAGAAGCATGGCCAAAAGAGCTTTGGTCTTACTTGTCCTTGAAAGGCTAACTCTAGGTTTCTTGTGACTTTAAAAAGTTTGAACACAGGTGGGACCAAGGCGGGTGCAATGATTTTTGTCAATATAGACGAAGATGTATATTACCAGATACCCCTACCCTGATTACACCCTCATATACCCCCACTCTGAGTACACCAATAGATGACCCCCACCCAGTGTCATCTTAGGAGCTTTATAGGCCCCCGGGCAATAGAGTACACTGGGGCCCTGTCTACACAATTAAGCACGAGAATTTACTGACAAAAATCATGAAATTTACTAGCAGAACCACATTTTTTTACTGGCACTGCAAAAAAGTACCTAAAATTACAGTTTTCAGTGCCAAACAATGCAAATGTCAGTATTTAAACTATAAACACATAGCTAGTGCTATTAGCATCAAGGCTCAGGTTACTATAACCCAGCCTGCACAGAGTTTCCTCTTACATCAGAGTCTGCAGGATTCCCCCTTACAGTGAAAGGGAACTCTTATGTAAAGGGGAACGCTGCAGATCATGATCTAAGGGGGAACTCTGATGTGGAGGGGGGCTCTGGTGACAAGAGACCACCTTATATCAGAGTTCCCACTTACATCAGGGTCCTCAGACTAAGTTCCCCCTTGCATTGTAAGGAGGAATCCTGCAGACTCTGATTTAAAGGGGAACACCAGGAACTCTGATGTGGGGGGCACTCTGGTGACCAGAGACCACCTTCCGTAGAGTAAATACACTAAGGTAAGGGGGGGGTCACTATTTTTGTATTCACTCCCTCCTTACATCACTGACCTCCTCTCAGGTGCACTGTGCAAGGCTCAGTCAGATGGCTCCAGCTTGGCTGCTCTGGTTTTATCCTACAGTCTCCCCATGTCTGACTTCTCCCGTGACCCCCATCTCGTCGGCACTCCCACTCCTGACTCCTCTCCAGACTCTTCCTCAGAGACTGTAGACACGATACAGTTCTACAGTTCTGACCTTCCGCTCTCCACCATTTTTTACTGGGGTCGCTGGGCAGCTGATGGGGGCCCCCCAGGCTAGTGAGGCCCCCGGGCAACTGCCCAGCGTGCCCAATGGAAAAGACAGCCCTGCCCCCACCCTGATTACACTTCCCCAGATACCCCCTACTCTGAAATCACTACACCCCCAGATACCTCCCAGTCTGATTACACCCCTTAGATCTCTTCACTCTGATCACAGCTCCCCTAACACACACCCTAGATACCCAACTCCCTCCACCGTCACACCACACCTTGGGTTTACCGACCCCTCAGATCTCACCATTCCCGCAGATCCTCCCAGTCCTGTGGCTTCTCCTCCAGATGATATCAGTGGAGGAATCTGCAGCAATCAGGGTGGGTTAGCTGTAATGGGGCAGGCATGACAAGATCTCACCCGAATCATTGATAGCAGTGGTGGCAGCAGCAGCTGCAAAGAGCGTGGAGACCCCTCCATCCTGAACTCCTCCTCTGCCAGACTTACTTCAGTGTGCACAGCCAGAGCACACCTCCATGCTGCCTGACAGTGGGTCCCCTGCCTCCTCCCTGCACACATGGGAATCTGCCCATTGCTCCGCCTTCCTCTGCCTCATAGTTAGTTTGCCTGCTGGAGGGACAAGTATTTTAAAAACCTAAATCCCCAGCGAGTGGCTGGGGATCCGGATATTGCCACCCCCCGGCACCCTAGGCAGCTGCCTGACCTGCCTAGGCCAGCTCTGTAAACCAACAGTCTTTAAGGTGGCATATGGTCCCACCGCCACAGTATGCAGGAATAAGGTATAATATTTACCTTTCTCATCAATCCAGGAGGGTCCCTTCAGCGCTGTGAGCATTCCCATGAAGTCTCCTCTCCAAGGTACTCCCTGCCACAATTACACCCCTGCCTCCATGTACAATGGAAGTTTAATAGCCCGTTATTGTACATGATGATGCTGAAGGACTTCCTGTAAAGGCAGAGACAGAGGAGAAGAACACTTGAGCTTTGCAGAAGTGAGGGAAAGGTAAGTAATGCAGCCTCTTCAGCCCCCTCTAGGGGGGGGATGTGCACTGCAGTTGGGCTTTAAAGTACTTTGACCCTCCATATAGTTATGTTATATGTATTATTAGCTATACAGTAAAATAGAGTAGGTGTTCTGGAGTTGGAGTACAATATCCCTGGCAGTTCAGTCAATTATCAGTCCAGGGCTTGTTGTAACCACTTCCGCCCTGGAGGATTTGGCTGCGGTTTTTATTTTTTGCGCTATAAACAAAAAAGAGGAACAGTTTTGAAAAAAAGCAATATATTTTACTTTTTGTCATAATAAATATCCCCAAAAAATATATAAAAAAAATAATTTCTTTCTCAGTTTAGGCCGATATGTATTCTTCTACATATTTTTGGTAAAACAAAAATGCAAAAAGTGTATATTGATTGGTTTGCGCAAAAGTTATAGCGTCTACAAAATAGGGGATAGATTTATGGCATTTTTATTAATATATTTTTTTTTTTTGTTAGTAATGGCGAGGATCTGCAATTTTTAGCATTACTGCGACATTATGGCAGACACATCAGACACTTTTGACACTATTTTGGGACCATTGTCATTTATACAGCGATCAGTGCTATAAAAACGTACTGATTACTGTGTAAATGACACTGGCAGGGAAGGGGTTAATCACTAGGGGGCGAGGAAGGGGTTAAGTGTGTCCTAGGGAGTGATTGGGGCTGGGCTATGAGTGACATGACAGTGATCACCGCTCCCGATGACAGGGAGCAGTAGATCACTGTCCTGTCACAAAGCAGAACAGGGAAATGCCTTGTTTACATAAGCATCTCCCTGCACGGCAGCAATTTCAAAGCAACGTACAGGTAAGTTGCTTTGCGCAGCCGTGCCACTCTGCCAACGTATAAGTACAGGTGGCGGTCGGCAAGCAGCTTAAAGGAAAAAAAAAACAAGAAGAATTCCATCCTTTGGTGTAGTCTGTAGGTGGTGTGGTCACCTATATATTGTATGTGTGTCAGGGCCGCTGATAATGAAAGTACAGCCAGCCCTTCGTTATAGGGTGACCACATTTCCAAACTACCATTCCGGGACACCCTCCCTCCCCAAAAATCAGCGTGTGTTGTAACGAATCACAGCACAGTGATTGGACACAAGAGGCAGGATTTATGATTTCTCCAATCACAAGCAGGGGGTGGGATTGAGCTCCTCCAGGCATTCCCAGCCAGGACAAGTACTGTGAGTAAAGCGGTGATGTGGCGGCCTTTTTTGGGGGCATCAGATTAGCCTGGGGGGTGTCTGTGTCAGTTTCATTCCGGGACACAAAATGCGGGGCTATCCTGGGCAATCCGAGACACGTGGTTACCCTATTCTGTACTAGGCCCAGGCCCCATGAGTTCAAAATAGGGGGCCAGGCATCTGCTGAGCAAGAGGGCTGGCTGTACTGTTTTATTGCTGACACTGATCATCTTCTGCCTCCCCCTGCAATGCTACCAGCTTCTCCTGTGGGCACACAGAGGGATGTTTTAAGATGGAGAGTGAGGCAATATGTAATTTACTGGCCCCTTCCTTTCCTGAATGAACACAGTGAGCGATCGGTACCAACCACTCATGTGTCAATTCATCACTGAAGCATAGTAAACTATGGCCCATATTCTCAAAGGACTTACGACGGCGCAGCGCCATGTACGCCATCGTAAGTCCTAATCTGGGCCGTCGTATCTATGCGACTGATTCTTAGAATCAGTTACGCATAGATATCCATTAGATCCGACAGGCGTAAGTCTCTTACACCGTCGGATCGTAACTGCAATTTTTTTTCCCCGCTAGGTGGCGCTTCCGTCGATTTCCGCGTTGAGTATGCAAATTAGCTAGATACGCGAATTCCCGAACGTACTCGCGGCCGACGCAGTAAAGTTACGACGTTTACGTTAGGCTTTTACCGGCGTAAAGTTGCCCCTGCTATATGAGGCGCAGCCAATGTTAAGTATGGCCGTCGTTCCCGCGTCGATGAATTTTAAAAGTTACGTCGTTTGCGTAAGTCGTCCGTGAATGGGACTGGACGTCATTTACGTTCAGGTCGAAACCAATGACGTCCTTGCAACGTCATTTGGAGCACACTGGGATATTTTAGTGACGGCGCATGCGGAGTTCGTTTGCCGCGGGGACGCGCTTCATTTAAATGAAACACGCCCCCTACCCGCCGAATTTGAATTCCGCCGGGTGTTTTACGCTACGCCGCCGCAACTTTACAGGCAAGTGCTTTGTGAATAAAGCACTTGCCTGAAAAACTTGCGGCGGCGTAACGTAAATGACATACGTTACGCCGCCGCAGAGATACGCATGATGTACCAGAATCTGGCCCTATGTGTTTACTATGCTTTGGTGTGTAAATGAGCGGGAAGTCTCAGAGCGCTTCCCATTCATTTATATGTGCAGCTGAGGCTACAGAGAAATGGACTGATTAATGTACTATGGGCCAGATTCACAGCAGAGATACGACGGAGTATCTCAGATACTCCGTCGTATCTCTCAGAGTATCTATGCGACTGATTCATAGAATCAGTTACGCATAGATAGCCCTAATATCCGACAGGTGTAATTGTTTTACACTGTCGGATCTTAGGATGCAATACCGCGGCCGCCGCTGGGTGGAGTTTGCGTCGTATTCCAGCTTCGGGTATGCAAATTAGCAGTTACGGCGATCCACGACGGTTTTTCGCGTTCGGTACGTCGTCGCTAGTCTAGTTTCCCGTCGCAATTTTAGTCGTCGTTTTACCTGCCCTACTTTACACAGCCCACGTATGTGCTGTATAAAGTATGGCCGTCGTTCCCGCGTCGAAAAAAAAAAAAAAATGTTCTTGCATAAGACGTCCGGGAATACGAAAGTACGCTACGCACGTCGCCGTTCGAAAAAATGACGTCACTTCGCGCAAAGCACGGCGGGAATTTCAAAACGGAGCATGCGCAGTAGGTCCGGTGCGGGAGCGCGCCTAATTTAAATAGCACACGCCCCTTTGAATTACGCGGGCTTACGCCGGAGGCCGCCGGCGTAAGTTTTCATGCAAGTGCTTGGTGAATCAGGCACTTGCGATGAAAACTTGCGGCGGTGTAACGTATCTACGATACGTTACGCCGCCGCAGTTCTATGTGAATCTGGCCCTATATGTCCTCAGTCACTTTCGGCCAGGGGGATCCCTGTCAGGTAAGCTGTATGAGGCCTTGTGATTTCTAACAGCAGCCCTGTGTGTGTGATATAAAAAATCATCCTCTGTCCTACTAGAGGAAAACAGAAGGCACTGTTCTAAAGTGTACGCTCTGTTGTCTGAGGTTTCACTATAGGTCACTTTACAAATAACCGCATATTATTTTCAAGTGTTTTTGTAAACTTAGATATTCTTTATTACAGCAGGTTTGCAACCTTTCAAACAGCAACCAGTACAAAAAAAAGAGATCAAAAGATTTACATGAACTCACATAAATAGTATATGTGCATTGATTCTTTAGGTATTGATATTCAGTTGCTGAAATATGACTTTAAAAAAAAGGAAAATAGTAAAAAAAATCTGTTTGATCGTTGAAAATGATTTCTTAAAAACAAACGGTTAAAGCATATGTGTTGTCATAGTGTCATCTAGTGGTAGAAATAAAAATAGCAAATAGAAAAACTGCCATTGGTCTATTCTCTATTGCAGAGATATGCAATTACCGGACCTCCAGATGTTGCAAAACTACAAATCCCATCATGCCTCTGCCTCTAGGTGTCATGCTTGTGGCTGTCAGAGTCTTGCTATGCCTCATGGGACTTGTAGTTCTGCAACAGCTGGAGGTCCGCTAATTGAATATCCCTGCTCTATTGCATGGGTCTTCAAACTACAGCCCTCCAGTTGTTCAGGAACTACAATTCCCATCATGCCTAGTCATGTCTGTGAATGTCAGTGCATTACAAGGCCTCATGGGATGTTTAGTTCTACAACAGCTGGAATGACGTAGTTTGAGGATCCCTGGTCTATTGCATAGTCATCTACAGGTTGCATTGAAAAGCATATGTATTCGCAAGTCTACATTTTGCACAAAAGTACATTAGGGACATGTTTATAAAGTGGCGGGGGATCCATTGTCCCCTCATTTGCTGTTGTTGAAGGATCTGTCACAACGGGACAGCTGCCATCCTCTTTTGCCAACAAATTGGTGCAATGGAGTTAGTCGCCTTTTCGCTGTTTATTCTTCAGGCTTCTCAATGATAAGCTTCTGTGTTCTGACGCTTGCAAATATTAGATGTACGTTTTTGGCTGGACAATAAAAGCAGGTAAAATAAAAATTTGATCATCTCACTCTTTTTTTTTTTTTTTTTTTATGTGTATGAATGTTTATATCTTCCTTCAAAGCAGCACTGTGTAGCCAATGTAGATGTGTCTGTATAGATTTGGACAGAGAGCAGATATTAAACAAAGTACGAAAACCAAGTTTAGTTTTCTGTGTATATAATGTGCTTTTTACAAAGACATAAATTATGGAAGTGGCCTGTCAATGGGGGGTGACATATTATAGCAATAATAATAATATATACAATATTATATTTATGGCCTATTTGATGCTTGCTAAGCAATTAAAAGCCAATGATTTCTATATATCTGCTGCGTACGCAGCTTCTGAATCTTTTAAACCTTGCCTATGTCGATGTTCCAGTTTAAGTTGGTGCCATGACTGCAGACCCCATGTTTCCTCTTCTAGGGTGGCTATTTTCTCTTGTAGCATCCTATGAAGCCACCCTTGCATGCAGAGGCTAGAGCTGTGTCTCCCTAGACTAAGGTGACCATAGTTTTAAAATGAAATCCGGGGACATATTTTTTCTTTACTAGTAATGGCAACAATCAGCGACTCTCTGGCCGTCGTCGCCCCGCCTCACAGCCTCTCAAGTCTTAGGGCTCTTTCACACGGAGCAGACCGTTTCTGGGTCCGCTCCGTGTGTCTCCGTCAGCTCAGTGGGGATCCCCGCTGAGCTGTCGGCGGATAGGGCGGTCCCCGCACACAGTGCAGAGACCGCCCTGTCTCAGCTCCGCTCTGCCCTATGGGGAACCGGATGCAGACGGACCGTGTGTCCGTCTGCATCAGTTCCGTTCCACCGGACGGAAGAAAAATAGGGTTTTCTTCCGTCCGAAAACCGGATCCCGACGGACGCGGACGTTAGCGGATGCTCCATCCGCTAACGGACGCGATCCCATAGGGATGTATTACAAGTCCGTTAACAGACTTTTAATAACGGACAGGCAGAGCGGACGTCTGAAAGGGGCCTTACTCTTCGGGCCCCGGCTACTACTGGATGGGGAGCGGATGAAGATCACTCCACCAGGGAAGGCAAGGAGATAGGCAGGTGGCTGGCCAGGATTTGAGCCAAGTGAGAAGAACATGCGAGTGAAGATGAAGAAATATTCCCTCCGCTCCGACCAGCACATGATCATCAGAAAGGGGCACAGATAATAGGAAAAATAAAACCCCCCTATGCTAGTAGGCACGATGGAGCGGGGGGGGGGGTGTAATTCAATTTTTTTTATTTTAATTCTGCACTGATTGTCTTTGAAATTGCCCCTGCCCCCTATTAAATCCAATCTGGGGACAAAACCAGGGACAGACTTGGTCCGGGGACAGTTTCCTCAGTCAGGGGACTGTCCCCTGAAACTGGGGATGTCTGGTCACCCTACCCTAGACCAGGGGTGTCAAACTCAATTTCATCGTGGGCCGCATCAGCATTATGATTGTCCTCAAAAGGGCCGGTTGTATCTGTGAGATTAGATGTCCAGCGCATCCCCTCACCTTATATTATATGTCAAGAGCCACTCCACCATCAGAAGTTAAGTCCCCCACTCTCCCTTATATCACAGTGCACCCCCTTTCCTTATGCTGCTGCTGGGAAGAAGCTGGATGCATTGCTTGAAAGCAGAAAGTTAGGGTCTGGAGGAGGACCAGAGGAGGGCTGGAGCTTTCCTGCAGCTCCAGGAGAGGTGCGAGGCCCACATGAAAAGGCCCGGAGGGCCCGTTTCGGCTTGTGGGCCTTGTGTTTGACACATGTGCTCTAGACTGTGTGCATCAATAGAAACACACAAGGCCCTGCCTTGCTCCTCCCTCACCCTTCTTCATTTTTTCTTCAAGCTACAGTAACAGACTGACTGAGGACTGCACTGTCCACAGTTAAGTCTTTCCTGAGAAGATCTGAAAAGTTGGTAAACTGCAAGTACTGGGGTAAAAATGTTAACAAATAGTTTACTAGGGAATGTAAATTTTATTGTGCTCAGTGTGTTAAGCTAAAAATGCTGAGGGATTAATGCTACTTTAATGTGGTCATACTTTTGCTGTGTCCTCCTAACTGAAAAAAACCTGACTGGCTCTTAGTTCTGCTGTTGATAGAGTCATCAGAGGCTTCCTGTGGTAGACTGTTCCACATGTACAGCCATTACCGTAGCCCATTTATTACAGGTACATAGTTGCCAACATTTGAAAAAAAATTCCAGGGACACTTTGCAGCACAGCTATTAATTAATTACCACACTCACTTCCCCGAAGCTCCACCCACTCCGCAGTATGTACAGGAGAGGAGGAGTGCAGAGGGTATGATGAGGGCAGTATGTACAGGAGAGGAGGAGTGCAGTGGGTATTATGGGGGCAGTGTGTACAGGAGAGGAGGAGTGCAGAGGGTATGCTGGGGGCAGTGTGTACAGGAGAGGAGGAGTGCAGAGGGTATGATGGGGGCAGTATGTACAGGAGAGAAGGAGTGCAGAGGGTATGATGGGGGCAGTGTGTACAGGAGAGGAGGAGTGCAGAGGGTATGATGGGGGCAGTGTGTACAGGAGAGGAGGAGTGCAGAGGGTATGATGGGGGCAGTGTGTACAGGAGAGGAGGAGGAGTGCAGAGGGTATGATGGGGGCAGTATGTACAGGAGAGAAGGAGTGCAGAGGGTATGATGGGGGCAGTGTGTACAGGAGAGGAGGAGGAGTGCAGAGGGTATGCTGGGGCAGTGTGTACAGGAGAGGAGGAGGAGGAGTGCAGAGGGTATGATGGGGGCAGTATGTACAGGAGAGGAGGAGTGCAGAGGGTATGATGGGGGCAGTGTGTACAGGAGAGGAGGAGTGCAGAGGGTATGATGGGGCAGTGTGTACAGGAGAGGAGGAGTGCAGAGGGTATGATGGGGGCAGTGTGTACAGGAGAGGAGGAGTGCAGAGGGTATGCTGGGGCAGTGTGTACAGGAGAGGAGGAGTGCAGAGGGTATGCTGGGGCAGTATGTACAGGAGAGGAGGAGGAGGAGTGCAGAGGGTATGATGGGGCAGTATGTACAGGAGAGGAGGAGGAGGAGGAGTGCAGAGGGTATGATGGGGCAGTATGTACAGGAGAGGAGGAGGAGGAGGAGTGCAGAGGGTATGCTGGGGCAGTATGTACAGGAGAGGAGGAGGAGTGCAGAGGGTATGCTGGGGGCACTATGTACAGGAGAGGAGGAGGAGTGCAGAGGGTATGATGGGGGCAGTGTGTACAGGAGAGGAGGAGGAGTGCAGAGGGTATGATGGGGGCAGTGTGTACAGGAGAGGAGGAGGAGTGCAGAGGGTATGATGGGGCAGTATGTACAGGAGAGGAGGAGGAGGAGTGCAGAGGGTATGATGGGGGCAGTATATACAGGAGAGGAGGAGGAGTGCAGAGGGTATGATGGGGGCAGTATGTACAGGAGAGGAGGAGTGCAGAGGGTATGATGGGGGCAGTATGTACAGGAGAGGAGGAGGAGTGCAGAGGGTATGCTGGGGCAGTATGTACAGGAGAGGAGGAGGAGTGCAGAGGGTATGATGGGGGCAGTATGTACAGGAGAGGAGGAGTGCAGAGGGTATGATGGGCACAGTTAGTACAGGAGAGGAGGTTGGAGGGTATGGCGGTGGCATAATGGGGAGGGATTTCTTGTGGTGTCTATGGGGTAATCAGGAAGTGATGTTGGGAAGGAAAGTGACCATGGAATGCTGTCCCTCAGCTGGGGGGGGGGGGGGGGGGGTAGGAAGCAGCTTGGAGTGATGTCTGTATGATGTGATCTGGGGGTGATGCAAGCTGGGGGCAGTATGTACAGGAGAGGGGGACTGAGAAGTGGTCAGATAGCGATGTATATAATAAAAAAAAAACTCATCCACTAAAAACATTTAAAACAATGAATCCTACAACAGTACTAGATGTAAGTACAGATCTATGCAATCCAGTTTATAGCACTCTGTATCCAATCCAATTGCTCAGACTAGATAATGCGGGGTCATTTATAGCCATTCATGTAACCTGTATATATATGTGGTGAGTTCACACCTCTGATTGCACAGACTCAGAACCTGTATACATGTACAATCAGAGGTGTGAACTCACCACACACACACACAGGTTACATGAATGGCTATAAATGACCCCACATTATCTAGTCTGAGCAATTGGATTGGATGATGTTTGCACAGAGTGTTCCTGCTTAGAAGTGATCTGTCAAAATGTGTTTGGGCTGCAGACCTCAGCCCCCTCCCCCTCACTATCTCCTTTGATCCTTCTCCTAAGAAAAAATCTCCTTGAAAGTTTGTACTACTATCCACCCTAGGAAACTTCCCACAGAAAAGTTCAGCTCACTCACCTCCTCCCTTCCTCTGGCCAGCCGACAGGAGCTACAGTGAGCTCCGCCTCCCAGGTCTCACAGCACACCGCGCTGCTGATTGGAGGGGGAGGCTGAGTCAGAGATAACAAGAACCCCGCACAGCACGAGACTGGAAGGAGGGAGGGAGGGAACAGAAAGGAGCTTTGCATCCCAAACACACAGCGCAGGCTCAGGTCCCTGCTGAGACCCAGAAGCCGCACCTGCCTTCCCCAATAGCCGGGACAAGTCCCGGCAGGCTAAATTAGCTGGGACTAGGTCCCAAATAACGGGACTGTCCCTTTAAAAACGGGACAGTTGGCAAGTATGCAGGTACTTATAAAACACTGACATTTTACGGTATACAGAATGTAGGCAGGTGCAGTCTACTTTCTGCAGTGCAGGTGGCGCTCTTCTGCAGTGGCACGGCAGCTGGAGGGAAAGTCAAGGGGGACACAGTTCCTCTATGGTTTCCTGGGTCACTGGGAAAGCACCCAATTGGATGCTTACACCCTATGTGACTGCAGCAGTCATCTTGAGTCAGGAAGGGACTAAAGACCCAGTTTCCCATGTTTGGTGCGCTTTTTGTGCGTTAATAATGAAGGGACAGATACCCTGCCTGTTAGAAACAGTACTAGCAGTAGGAAAAGGTTCCTGACTAAGAGGGAAAGCTTCTTTTGGACATCTTGGGCACTGGACAGCCAGGCCGCATTCCTCCCTCTTAAAGTTTTACTAAACCCAGGACCCTGCATTCACTATATCTGGTTATACACAGTACACAGAACATGGAAATGCAATTATTTTAGTAAACATAAACTGCTAAATATTTTTTCTCATCAGCAGTTATAGTAGTTTTGTGACTTCAATCAGTGTCCAGCCGAGCACTGGCTAAAGCTTGTGGGAGACGTTTTCATTTTCCTCTGACTGTCCTATGAGGCTGCATGACCCCTGGCCCTCTGTCTGGACAGTGCTGATTGGCCCTGTGCCGATTACATGCAGCCTCCCAAGATTATTTTTATTTTTTTTAAATACACACCCAACTGGGTATGTGCAGAGTGCCTCCAAGACTCAGTTCTATCAGCAGATGGATTGGGGAAAGTAACAGAAGGAGATGATCAGAGAAGACAGTGGGTATAAAAGCATGCTTTACTGCATATACAGTCAGATTTTACTGTTGTGGGTTTAGTAACACTTTAACAAATGCTGTAAACTTGGGTTATACTTGTCATCTTCACATCGTTTGATTTAGTGAGTGTACACCGTTGGGCAGGCATCCCTCTGGGTTATTGTTACTTTTCTTCAATACAAGTTCTCTATTGCACTTGTCTGTGTAGGTTACTGCTGCAGCACATGCTGCACCCCACCTGCACTTTACATAATGTATAGGGATGAGCTTCGTGTTTCGAGTCGAACTCATGTTCGACTCAAACATCGTATGTTCGACCGTTCGTCGAATTACGAACGTTATGGGCCAAAAAAAAAACGGAGAGCCATAATTGGCCAAAGCCAGGGTGGCTTTGGCCAATTATGTCTCAGGGGGATAAGTACACGCCCCACACTATATAAGGCCACCTCCTTGGCAGCCTTGTGTAGTGTGTTGCGGTGGTTAAAGACAGAGAAAGAGAGAGAGAGAGAGTGTCATTTATTTTGAGTTAGATAGAGCAGGCAGGCGAGTCAGTTACAGCTACAGTGTGTAGAGGATATATATGCATCATAGGTGTTGTATATATATTTATACACTGTATTGTGTTTAATTAGATCCGTTCCTGTATGCTCTTCCTAATATACTGACAGGCAGGCAGGTGATTGTGTTGGCTGCAGTATTTTCACTTGGTGTACTGTGTCCTCTGCACAGTGTGCACCTAAAGCTACATGAATACAATTGCTGGTGTTCTCATATTTATACCACAGGCAGTGACTGATCAGCAAGTATTCTCACTTGGTGTTATGTGTCCTCTGCACAGTGTGCACCTAAAGCTATGTGAATACATTTGCTGGTGTTCTCATATTAATACCACAGGCAGTGACTGATCAGCAAGTATTCTGACTTGGTGTACTGTGTACTCTGCACAGTGTGCACCTAAAGCTACAGTATGTGAATACATTTGCTGGTGTTCTCATATTAATCCTACAGGCAGTGACTGATCAGCAAGTATTGTCAGTATTTGTGCAGGGACAGTTCTAAGCACGGGAAACAAGCGCTACTTCACAGGCATACTATACAGCCCCCCAGGTACAAATAACTTGCATATTAGCCTTTAAAATTAGCACTTTTTATTTTGAACGTTCAAGACCCATAGACTTCAATGGGGTTCTAAAGTTCCTGCGAACGTTCGGTCCGTTCGAAGGTTCTGATGCGAACCGAACCAGGGGGTGTTCGGGTCATCCCTAATACTGTACACTTACAATGATTACTCCCTATCTCAGCAGTTTGCCAGGTCATATAAACACACCTAGCAGGTTACGTGAATACACATTTACTTCAAAGCCATTATTAAAAGCGTAACTAAACCCCCCTCTTCTTTACAGCAAAGGAAGCTGCCATCTTAGCCTCTGTTTGATCTGCAGTTGCAATCAAGTTACACGTGTGATCGGGTACACCAACGGGTACAACATTAACCATTTGATGACTTGACAGTTTGGCTGAGAGCACAAGCAGCTGTAAGGCCCCTTTCACATGGGGCAGATTCCATTGTGATCAGCAGAGGATTTGGGAGCTGATCCCCTGCTGATTGGAGCAGAGCGGGCAGATGACAAATCCATGTCCACTCTGTATCAGCAGAGCGGACATGGGCAGTACCCCCTCAGCTCTATGGGTGGCCAGGAGTAAATGGACTCCGTTGTTCGTTTCGTTTCGTTTCGTCCGATCTACCCTGCTGAAACGGGAGAGGAAGAGTCCTCAGCTATTTTTTTTTTTTTTCGTGGGCCTGCTCAGACTCGGAGGTAGGTGGATCTAAAATGGACTCAAGTCCACCTGTCTGTCCATAGGAATGCATGCACTTTCTGATTAGGCGCTTGGTAGCGCTACCCATTCATTCCAATGTGCTGGGCATTTTGGGAGCGCTAAATACAGCGCTCCCAACCCACCCCAAAGATGCTACCTGCAGGACTTTTCGGAACATCCCGCAAGCGCACCGCCCCAGTGTGAAAAGACACACTGCAGGGAATGGAAGGTGGTTTTCAGGCACTTAGCAGAGGCTATTTCCAGTGCTAAAGTGCCTGAAAACCAATCCCAGTGTGAAAGGAGTCGAAGGATCTGTTATGTGCAACAGCCCATGTTGCCCCAATGAAAAGCAATCTGTGCTGGAATGCTTTTTAGAGAGCCGTTGACAGATGGTTTGGAAGAGATTTGTTCTCTCCTCACCACCTGAT
Source organism: Rana temporaria (assembly GCF_905171775.1). Classification (NCBI taxonomy): domain Eukaryota; kingdom Metazoa; phylum Chordata; class Amphibia; order Anura; family Ranidae; genus Rana; species Rana temporaria. The sequence goes on along the minus strand of NC_053496.1, from coordinate 110,810,365 downwards.
TCAACCCTAAGAAGGCCAAACCACTGCATCAGTTGAGGTGCAGCCCTATTGCCTTTAATGGGTCACATTCGGCTTGTGAACAGCCCTGAGCAGCTGCATGCATTTGTTTGGGTGGGCAGTTAGGGGAAGGGGGGCAGTAAAACCTCAGCTCAATTACCTGCTTTTACTTTCCCCTGGCCACACTTCCGATCGAGTCCTAATCATTGTAGATTTTCTTCATAGTCCTTAAACTGCCCTGTGATAAACTGCAGGCTGCAGTATTTCATCACAGACTGGACACATTTGTTAGATAGTATTGTTTTTCAAGTATTATTAAAAGATGAAAGTACCAATTAAGTAGACTTGAGTAGACTGATTCATTGTTATATATGCAAACACATAGATATCTCTACTGCTCAAATATTCCTTAGACAAGATGCAAGTTATATAGGTCATGAAAACCATATGAATCATCACATCCTCAGTCTATCTTTTAGTTACTTTCCAAGCTTTTACCTGTTTTCGCTGCTGAAGGAAAAAAAGAGAAAATGTGATCAGCAATTTGGATACACCCTACTGTCAGGCTTCATTCACAGCTAAACACTTCTCAATAGGCAGCTACCAAAGGATTACTGCAGGAAACAGAATTGTCATAAAAATTGTTCATCCCTATTCAGTATCCATGCTGTGCTTTATTGAAAATGCAGCCTGACAATTTTACAGCTTTGGTGGCCCTAAGAAAGAATTTTTTACATTTTTGGAGAGCACATACTGTACTTTAACCACCTCAATACCGCACGCCGTCACATAACGTCCTGGTATTGAGGGGGGATATCTGAAATATGCCTGCAGCAATAGGCATCATTCAGATATTCTTCTTTTCAGCCGGCGATTTTGTGCACCATAAGAATGATCATAGCGGCAGTTCCTCCGCTTGATCATTCTTATAGGCGACGGGAGGGGACATACCCCCTCTCGCTGCCATCCGGAGCTTCTCCGGGCTCTCCTGTGCCATCTGGGGCCCGGAGAACGAATCGGGCGGCGCTGGATGACGAGGATAGAGATTTTTGGTGACCAGATGGTGACCGGTCATCTCTATGACCGTCGGAGGCCCGGGTGCGACGTTATAACGTCACACCCGGGTACCCTGAAGTAAACAAAGCCGCAATCGCAGCTGTAGGCATGAGATCCGTGATTTTTTTTACAATCTCATGCTTTCAAGCCTGGAGGAAAGAGGTGGGGTCTTATTGACACTGCATCTCTCCATAAAGAGGACCTGTCACCAGGGCAGGACTTAGGGTGGCGAGGGCCCCTGGGCTTCAGTGTTGATTGAGGGCCCCCCGGAGCCGAGAAGCGGGGAGGGGTCAAAGTTGTTGAGCCGGGGGGCGGTGCCGATCAGAGTTGATGAGCAGGGGGGCCGCCGAATGAGCGGGGGGGACCCGGGGATGGAGAGGACTTCTTACCTCTTCATCAGCAGTGACAGCAGCATGGTTCTTCCTGCTTTCTCCTCCCAGGGCCCTCTATTGTGGGCAGGGCCCATGGGCTTGAGCTCAGTCAAGCCCAATGGTAAGTCTGGCCCTGTCTGTCACAATGGATTCCTATTACAAGGGATGATTACATTCCTTGTAATAGGAAAGTAAAAAAAAAAAAAAATTCAAATTAAAACGCCCCTGTCCCCTGTAGCTCGCGCTCAGAAGCGAACACACACGTAAGTCCCGCCCACATATGTAAATACCGTTCAAATCACACATGTGAGGTATTGCTGCATGCGTTAGAGAGCATATGCAACAATTCTAGCACTAGACCTCCTCTGTAACTCTAAATGGGTAACCTGTAAAAAAAATTAAAGCGTCGTCTATGGAGATTTTTAAGTACCGAAGTTTGGTGCCATTCCATGAGTGTGCGCAATTTTAAAGTGTGACAAGTTAGGTATCTTTTTACTCTGCGTAACATCATCTTTCACATTATACAAAATAATTGGGCTAACTTTACTCTTTTGTTATTTTTTAATTAATGAAACTGTTTTTTTCCCCCCAAAAAAGGCGTTTGAAAAATGATTGCGCAAATACCGTGCAAGATAAAAAGTTGGTTTATTCCCTAGGGCAGTGATGGAGAACCTTGGCACCCCAGATGTTTTGGAACTACATTTCCCATCATGCTCATGCACTCTGCAGCGTAGTAGAGCATTGTGGGAAATGTAGTTCCAAAACATCAGGGGTGCCAAGGTTCACCATCACTGCCCTAGGCCATCTGCTAAAAATATATATATAATGTTTGGGGGTTCTGAGTCATTTTATAGCAAAAAAATTATGATTTTTACATGAATGAGAGAAGTTACATAATAGGCCCGGTATTGAGGTGATTAAGTTAAATCTAGGTTCACCGTTATAAATAAAAAAAAAAAAAAATGCACATATTTTTGCAGTAAGAAATGTGGATTTATTTTAGTTTTTTATAGGAGACTGCAAAGCATTGTACCGGTAATCAGGTTGCGCACACTTCCTCCAGCTTTCTCTCCAAATCTCTATACAGGCTTTCAGTTAGCGAGCTGGAGGAAGTGTCACCAGACTATGAGTGTACTGGATGCTGCATTTGTAGTCCTTTGAGAAATAAGTCAGTTTGCTGCAGTCAGAGCTGAATTACCAAATAGATGGAGTGGGCACTATCCTATGGGTCCCACAACAGAACAAAATCATTTTGATTTTAACTTAAAAAAACACTTAACCCCTGGAAGGCATTGGTTTAAACTGACAATTGCGCGGTCGTGCAACATTGTACCCAAACAAAATTGATGTCCTTTTTTCCCCCACAAACTCGAGAGGGGGGAGTTTGGGACTTTAAATGAGGCACAATAAATGTACCTCCAACTTGGGTTCAAGTATGTAAGAAAGGAATGTGGGACTTTAAATGAGGCGATTGACTTGTGGAGGTAGAGTGGTTTAGTAAAAATTATTTATTTGTAACAATGGTATGAAACAAGTAAAAAAGTATTTTCACACACACACACACACACACACACACACACACACACACACACACACACACACACACACACACACACACACATACATACATACATACATACATACATATATATATATACTAGCTGAATACCCGGCGTTGCCCGGTCTTCCTATCTTAACCTTTTGGGGAGGAAAATCATAGTAATATAAATATACCCATCTTTTATATAAGGGTGTAGGTAAGGGTTAATTTAACTGTCATATATTTTTATTTGGCATATAAGTAATATGTGTACCAGGTATTATTGAAATATCTCCAGGCGTACAGAAGTTATGTGGGAACATACATTTCCCATTGATTTGCATGGGACTTTAAACAAAAACCCCGACCCTCACAAATGGGGGTAGTTAAGGGATAAATTAACTATCCTATAGTTTAAGTGGACATATAAGTAACATGTGACCAAGTGTTATCGAAATATGTACAGCCGTTTGGAAGTTATGAAGTAACATGTATTTCCCATAGAGTTGAATGGGACTTTAAAGAAAAACCCCGACCATGGCAAATGGGGGTGGGTAAGGGTTAAACCACCTATCCTATGTTTGTTGCTGACATATAAGTAACATGTGTGCCAAGTTTCATGTTAATATCTTTAGCCGTTTGGACGTGATGCTGGAACATACATACACACACACACACACACGTTGAGTTTTATATATATAGATATATACTGTATATATACTGTATATATATATATATATATATATATATATATACACATACACACATGGCATGTATATATATATATATATATATATATATATATATATCAGCTTGGCAGCACATGAGAGGTAATGAATATAGATAAAATGTAATACAAGGTATTTCCTATTAGCAGGTATTGGTACACCACATGCAACAGAGCTGCTGTAAAAACAGAGAGATACACATACACATAGTTACATAGGGCCAGATTCACAAATGAGATACGACGGCGTTTCTCCTGATACGCCGTCGTATCTCTGTTTCTATCTATGCGACTGATTCATAGAATCAGTTACGCATAGATATCCATAAGATCCGACAGGTGTAATTGTTTTACACTGTCGGATCTTATGATGCAGTACCGCGGCCGCCGCTGGGGGGAGTTTGCGTCGTAAACCAGCGTCGGGTATGCAAATTAGGAGTTACGGCGGATCCACAACGGTTTTTCGCGTTTGCTACGTCGCCGCTAGTCTAGTTTCCCGTCGCAAAGTTAGTCGTTTTTTTTGGTGCCTTAACTTTAGTCAGCAAGTGTATTGCTGTCTAAAGTATGGCCGTCGTTCCCGCGTCGAATACGGAAGTACGCTACGCGCGTCGCCGTTCAAAAAAATTACATCACGGCGCGCAAAGCACGGCGGGAGTTAGGAAACGGAGCATGCGCAGTAGGTCTGGCGCGGGAGCGCGCCTAATTTAAATGGCACACGCCCATTTGAATTGGCCCGCCTTGCGCCGGAGGCCGCGGGCGTAGTTTTCATCGCAAGTGCTTGGTGAATCAGGCACTTGCGATGAAAAATTGCGGCGGTGTAACGTATCTAGGATACGTTACGCCACCGCGATTCTACGTGAATCTGGCCCATAGTACTCAATGAATTTTGAATGTACAACAGATATATATGGGTCAGTGAATAGGTAATGAGCAAGACTTGACTGAGCACCCCATGGAAACTCGATGCGTTTCATGGCTATATGCCATTCATCAGGAGTTGAGTACAGAAATTAGCTGTAAAAACAAATGAATACGTAGTAGTAGTTAATATGTTCTACCCCTAAGGGGAGAAAAGACCTCATGGGGAGAGAGAAGTCTATAATCACAGGTCGGCTGAAGGGATGTGCTTGGCTAGCATCGAGGAAGATGGGACCCCAAATTAGTTGTCTGTTTCGGAGCTGAGGCAAGGAACCCTGCCCCAGCCACAAATAAAGATTTATTTTGGTGGTATTTGATCACTTCAGCAATTTTTATTTTTTGCGCTCTAAACAAAATTAGAGCGACAATTTTGAAAAAAAAAACACAATGGGCCAGATTCATAAAAGAGATACGACGTATCTCTGAGATACGAAGGTCGTATCTATGCGCCTGGTTCATAGAATCAGGTTACGCATAGATCTCCCTAAGATCCGACAGGTGTAAGTGACTTACACTGTCGGATCTTAGGCTGCAAGTCTAGGCCGGCAGCTAGGTGGCGATTCCATTGCAGTCGGCGTAGAATATGCAAATGACTAGTTACGCCGATTCACGAACGTGCGCTTTGCCCGTCGCTGTAAATTTACGTTGTTTCCGTAGAGATACGCGTTGTAAAGATAAAGCTGCCCCCTAGGTGGTCTAGCCAATGTTAAGTATGGCTGTCGTTCCAGCGTCGAAATTTGAAATTTCACGTCGTTTGCGTAAGTCGTCTGTGAATGGCGCTGGACGGCATTTATGTTAACGCCGAAACCAATGACGTCCGTGCGACGTCATTTAGTGCAATGCGCGTTGGGAAATTTTAGGGATGGAGCATGCGCAGTACGTTCGGCGCGGGAACGCGCCTAATTTAAATGGTCCCTGCCCCATTTGAATTAGGCGGGCTTGCGCCGGGCGGATTTACGCTACGCCGCCGCAACTTTACAGGCAAGTGCTTTGTGAATCAAGCACTTGCCCGTAAGACTTGCGGCGGTGTAACGTAAATGTAATACGTTACGCCGCCGCAGAGTAAACCGATTCTACCTGAATCTGGCCCTATATTTTGTACTTTTTTTGATAATAAATATCCCCCCCAAAAAATGTAAAATAATGAATTTCTTCATCAGTTTAGGAAGATATGTATTCTTCTACATATTTTTGGTGAAAAAAAATCGCAATAAGCACATATTGATTGGTTTGTGCAAAAGTTATAGCGTCTACAAGATAAATCTATCCCCTATGTCCTTTTTTTTACTAGTAATGGCGGCGATCTGCGATTTTTATTGGGACTGCGACATTGCGGCGGACAGATCAGACACTTTTGACGCTTTTTTGGGACCATTGACATTTATACAGCAATCAGAGCTAAAAATAGCTACTGATTACTGTATAAATGTCACTGGCAGGGAAGGGGTTAACACCAGGGGGCGATCAAGGGGTTAACTGTGTTCCCTGTGTGTGTTTCTAACTGTGGGGGGATGTGACTGACTGGGGGAGGAGACCGATTGGCATTCCTACTTAGTAGGAACACATGATCTGTCTCTACTCCCATGACAGAACCAGGATTTGTGTGTTTACACACACACAGATCCCCGTTCTCGTTTTGTCAGGAGCAATTGCAGGTGACCTGCAGACATCGTGCTGCCGGGCATGTGGATCGGCTCCAGGGACACGCTACGGGCGCGTGGGACTCCGGCAGCACTCACGCGCCTACTATTGTGTCTTAAAGAGCCGAAGTATAGCTACAGCGATTTGCGCAGCCGTGCCAACCTGCCGCAGTGTAACTGCGGAGGCTGGTAGGCTAGTGGTAATTGTAATGTACCCAATAACTGTTGGTGCAACATATATACGTGTAATGTCCAGTAGTGATGGTCAACATCTAGTGGCCGATGTGCACACTACTTATTTCAATGTTATCCCACTAGAGTGCGTGCAGGAGAAACCTCCAGCAACCTGCGAGGGTGGCCCCAAGATTTTGACTGCCTAGAGGTCTCCACAGTGTTTAATCTAGCACTGACTGTGGTGACATATGGGACTTGTGGTTTATTCAGTCACGGAGCCCCAAATATTAAATGTGACATTGGCTCCTCTTCACTGCTTATCAGCTCTTATTTGACAGCCACACAGGGAATTTTAGTCCTGAAGGAGCCGATATATTGATCAGGCTCTTCTGTCCTTCTGCAACGATGATCTGTCCAGAACTGACCTAGACTCGGTTACACCCTGTGGGTTTCAATAGCCTTTAAAAAAAAAAAGCCCCGCAGGAGGAATGAGTAAGCAAATAGCAATATGACACAATAACACAAAGGATGCAATGCCCAAATGCAATAACACTGTAAACATGACAACAGTTACGAGGCACAGTAAAGTACTTAAGACCCAACTAAAGATGAAAGAGGTCTTCTATAGAGGTCAGAGAAACTTTACCTCTGTTGGTGTTGGGGCCCTTATGGTGGTGTGCTTAATCCCCTGTGGGACCAGTTGTACTCCACAGTGGCAAAAGGGAACTATGGCTAAATTCCATTTTGGGCATGAGGATGGTATCTTGGGCAAGAGTACAAAGTGGGGAGTCCAACTGGTCTCTAACCACTCTGTAGCTGGTCTCTGGATCTCTGGCACTCCAAAGAAGTCCAACAAAAGGTCCTCCTCTCAAGACGGCATTCAGCAACAGTAACAGGTGATCCTCTTCCTGAGCAATGAGAAAATAGGGCTGCCATTGTGTACACATATAGTTACAAACTATACAAAGTTTGGCTGTGACCTTGGCAGTAGACAATGCTCACTGTTGCACAGAACAGTGCCTATTCATGTCGTGGGGTATGAGCAACATTCTCTACAGCATCCTCCTGCTGTGATCCCAGCCTGCATAATGACACACTATTAGATGATAAATCTATGACAGTCTGGGTTACCAG
>NC_053496.1:110732808-110797808 GCF_905171775.1 Rana temporaria | reverse complement strand
TATATATATATATATATATATATATATATATATATATATATATATATATATATATATATATATTTACATCAACTAAATAATTCATCTAGACGGCCGAATGCAACAATCCACAGCAGGGGAAACATAAATCAAGTTGAGGGAAAGTTAAAGGGGAGCTCCAACCCGATCAAGTTCTATGTCAGAGTTAATTGTCTATAGCGCAGCATCCTTTGGGGGTCAAGTAAAACTTGTAAGCTGAGTTCAGTGTTGAGGCCCTTAGGAATCATCGTTTGTAAAATGTGTTGAAGCCACCCCTGCGATTGGAGAGGGTAAGAGCAAAAAAGCCCTTCATTCTAAGGCCCTAAGGGGAAGAGTTGTGAAATGCCTCATATGTTAAGCAATAGGGCCACGTTCAGAGTTAGGGGCTGGAAGAGGGGATCATATTTCGAAGAGGTCCCTCTGGAGAAGCAAAAGGTGTGAGCCAGCTGTTCCTCCCTGAGAAACATTGTCTAAGGCCGCATTCACACTGTAACGCGGCGTATTTTGGCGTATTTTGCCACAACAAATTGCGGCGTATTTAACCCGCGATTTGCCGCGACAAAACGGGTCTTTCTTTTTTTTTGACAACACATTGTTGTCTATGGCCGAACGCCAATGCCGTCTGAAAAAGACGGTCCGGGACTTTTTTTCAGGCGGCAGGCGTAAGGCGTAAGGCGTAAGGCGTGAGATGTGAACCATCTCCATAGACACTAATGTGAAAGCTCCCCTCCAGCGGCACGAGCGTCGGGCGTCTGGCGTGAAAACGCCTAAATGTGAATGGAGCCTAACTGTGCTAACCGCTCTCCATGATGATCATGGTCACTTAGGCCCAGATAGAACTTTCAAGCTGGTCAGGGATCGATTTTTCTGTCCATATCCAACTCACTCCAAGAAACTTATTATTTCCCACTACACCTAATCGGATTACAGTTAATGAGCTCCTACGTACCGGTTAGACTATCAGGCCCCGTACACATGAGAGGATAGATCCGCTGAAATTTATCCGCGGACCGGTTTCAGCGGATAGATCCCCTGGTGTGTACAACCCAGCGGATATTTATCCGCGGATTTTTTTCGGGCCGATGGATTTCCAGCGGATACAAATTTCTTAGCATGCTAAGAAATCTATCCGCTGGAATCCAGTCCAGCGGATTGATCCGCTGGTCTGTACAGACTCAGCGGATCAATCCGTCCGATTCCATCCCTTGCATGCGTCGTAATGATTCGACGCATGCGTGGAAGTCCTTATATGACAGCGTCGCGCACGTCACCGCGGAGGGAATTCCGCTGGGATTTTGATCTCATGGTTAGTACAACCATGAGATCAAAATCCGCCAGGACCGTTTCCGCGGATCGATCCTCTCGTGTGTACGGGGCATCAGATTTGCAACGGGGACATTAATGCCATTACTGATACAAGGGCCCTTATATTATTACTTCCAGGCCTGATCTTTCCTTAGGGTAACTGTTATAGGCTGGCCAGGGTCCATCTTCTGCAGGATGTCAGTATAGACTGTTAGCTGTATTCATCCTTTTAGGGGATAGCATTGTTTCATTAAGGAAGTGTGCATAACATACTGTTCATTTGTTAATATTTTGCTTTGTGTCATTGGAGGGATTCCTTTGCTGAGTTGGCGCTGTTGCCTAGAACTCAGCAGATCTATCACTTCCTTTTTGTGACAATATCCCTTTTAATTGGTTCAAGTAAATATCGTTGTCTGATTTATTACTTTACAGTGGTACAAGGATGTCTGAACCCAGAGTGTCAGCTGGAATGTTCACCAGATCATGGCAGTGTTGCTGTGCAGGTAATTTCCAAGCAGTACCTTAAGGGGGGTCGTACAACATTTGCATTAAATTAGCCTCAGAAGCTGTGTAATTCATATAAAAATAAAATAATATTGCGCAAACCACTAAGTGTCGTGAGTCAGGCTGCCAACATAACGAAGTGGATACTTGGTGAAAATGTTGTGAAAAAATGTAGCGCCCAAAGTGAAAGAGTAAATAAATAAACCCTTAAAAGGATATTATTAAAGTAAAACTGACAGTCAAATGATCTGCATCACCGACTGCTCTAGTACCAAAATAAGTGAACCTGTGAGGTAAAAACAAACACATGATCAATAGACCAAAATACCTCAGATAAAGGCCTATATAATGGTGCCAAAAAATGGTGCCAATAAAAAATAAAAATGATGCAATCGGCTGTAAGTGAAAATGATGTCTGTGTGAGATCAGAGCAACTGGTCCCTCCTAGACAATCACTATGGTGTGGTGGATGGTGAACAAAGATATCGTTCAAGTGTTCTAAAAACGAAACGCCCTTGCTAGATATATAAACCATACGTGATAATATGCTTCAAATAATATCCAAAAAAAGTGTAAATACACCTTAAATATATAGATGACTAAATAAGTCAGTAAAACGTGACACCATGCAACAGTGTACAGAAAAAAGTCCTTAAAAGCACACATAGTCTTCAAAACAAATAACACTCTTCACACATGGGCATCAATTAAAAGGGTGGGTACTCTTACCAGAAAAGGTGGACCCTCAACCTCACCGTACGGTGGGAGGGTTGTGAAAGCTTGTACAGACTGACGTCTGGATCTGGGAGTCTCCCCTTAAGATGGTCTGAACCAAAGATAGCCTCAGGTGATCTTGATTGTCCAGGATAGAGTGTTGTGGCAGGAATCAGCCCGTCAGAAGTGCTCCAAACATCCCAATTGGTATGCAAAGGAAAAAAATATAGAGGTGCTCCTCATAGTGTAAAAAAGTTTTTTTATTTATAAAAATTTCAAATTGCACCCAAATGGCAAAAATCAAAGTAAAATAGTGAAAGGCTTGCAAAGCCACACTAAAGATAAAACAAGCAGCAAGCTAAAAAATCAATAATGAAAAAAAAAAAAAAAAAAAACACAGCAAACTGAAAAAATAGCAGCAAGTACTCCCACCTTGGATAGGTATGGGAGAGTTCCAATAAGTCAGCAGTGGAGTTGCGATAGAACTATCACCCTACCGGTTTCGTCGCTAGAGGACTTCAACTGGGGTTCTGACAGTCCCTTACACTCCACTGCAATAAATACCTGTTCATCCAGATCCGTGACAGCCAACACCTGGTCCGCCTCGCTGCGATGGCGTGCGTTCCATACACATATTCACAGTGTCTCGTTATGCGTTGCAGGGACCGGAAATGGTCATAGGCAAACGCTGATAGGGCTATGTGAGTGTCTTTCACTATCCTCCCAGCGGATAGGAAGACGTGACAGAATGGGTTCACCAATGGATATCAGTATACGCAATAGCGCAATGTTGTCAGAACGTCAGCGCTGCGTTCCAAGGTAGTTAACAGGCTGTGTGGGTTTCCAGGTCTCTCCCCTCTCTACCAATAGAAATGGTACAGGTACGGAGGTGTGTGAACCAATCAGCATCACTCATCAGAGGATAGTGAAAGACACTCACATAGTTCTATCGCAACTCCACTGCTGACTTATTGGAACTCTCCCATACCTATCCAAGGTGGGAGTACTTGCTGCTATTTTTTCAGTTTGCTGTGTTTTTTGTTTTTTTTTTCATTATTGATTTTTTAGCTTGCTGCTTGTTTTATCTTTAGTGTGGCTTTGCAAGCCTTTCACTATTTTACTTTGATTTTTGCCATTTGGGTGCAATTTGAAATTTTTATAAATAAAAAAACTTTTTAACACTATGAGGAGCACCTCTATATTTTTTTCCTTTGCATACCAATTGGGATGTTTGGAGCACTTCTGACGGGCTGATTCCTGCCACAACACTCTATCCTGGACAATCAAGATCACCTGAGGCTATCTTTGGTTCAGACCATCTTAAGGGGAGACTCCCAGATCCAGACGTCAGTCTGTACAAGCTTTCACGACCCTCCCACCGTACGGTGAGGTTGAGGGTCCACCTTTTCTGGTAAGAGTACCCACCCTTTTAATTGATGCCCATGTGTGAAGAGTGTTATTTGTTTTGAAGACTTTCGCTCCACTCCAACATTTGAAGAACATATGTGTGCTTTTAAGGACTTTTTTCTGTACACTGTTGCATGGTGTCACGTTTTACTGACTTATTTAGTCATTTATATATTTAAGGTGTATTTACACTTTTTTTGGATATTATTTGAAGCATATTATCACGTATGGTTTATATATCTAGCAAGGGCGTTTCATTTTTAGAACACTTGAACGATATCTTTGTTCACCATCCACCACACCATAGTGATTGTCTAGGAGGGACCAGTTGCTCTGATCTCACACAGACATAATTTTCACTTACAGCCGATTGCATCATTTTTATTTTTTATTGGCACCATTTTTTGGCACCATTATATAGGCCTTTATCTGAGGTATTTTGGTCTATTGTTCATGTGTTTGTTTTTACCTCACAGGTTCACTTATTTTGGTACTAGAGCAGTCGGTGATGCAGATCATTTGACTGTCAGTTTTACTTTAATAATATCCTTTTAAGGGTTTATTTGTGTAATTCATATGTTCGGGTTTAAAGGGATGAGGTGGCAATTAGAGTTGAGCGGACACCTGGATGTTCGGGTTCGACGGGTTCGGCCGAACTTCGGAAAAAAGTCCGGGTTCAGGACCCAAACTTGACCCGAACTTCACCCCGAACCTGAACCCCATTGAAGTCAATGAGGACCCGAACTTTTCAGTACTAAAATGTCTAAAAAAGGAATGGAAAGGGCTAGAGGGCTGAAAATGGAAGCAAAATGTTGGTAAGAGCATGGCAAGTACTCTGCAAACAAATGTGGATAGGGAAATAACTTAAAATAACATAAAATACATAAAAATAAAAAATATGGAGGAAACACTGCAAACACTGGAGGAAATACTGCAAAATATATTTTTTTGCCCTAAATGTTTTTTTTTTTTAATAGCACAATAGAAGAACACTAGCTAAAGTGTTTATCTCACACGTACAGATATGGAGGAAACACTGCAAACACTGGAGGAAACACTGCAAAAAAAATATTTTCCCTAAATGGATGTTTTTTGAATAGCACAATAGAAGAAAAGTATATAAAGGGCGTATCTCACATGTTCAGATATGGTGGAAACACTGCACATTTTTTTTTTTTTTTTGCCCTAAATGGATGTTTTTTGAATAGCACAATAGAAGAAAAGTATCTAAAGGGTGTATCTCACAGTAACATATGCAGTGCTGGTGTAATTTGATTTCTGAAGCAGGACTGACTCCTATATATTTCTCTCCCTACAATCAAAACCAGGAACCTTTCCCTAAAGTATCTAATGCAGAGTGACTTGCTGTGCTATGTAGATCGCTGAGTAATTTGATTTCTGAAGCAGGACAGTCTGACTCCTATCTAATACTCTCCCTCAGAGCAGCAGCAGCAGCCTTTCCCTACCCTATCTAAAGCAGAGTGACGTGCTGTGCTATGTGCCTCTAGCTTATATAGAGGCTGGGTCACATGCTGGGTCACAAGCTGCACTGGCCAATCACAGCCATGCCATTAGTAGGCATGGCTGTGATGGCTTCTAGGTCACACAAGTAAAACAAATAATGATTGGCTGCCCTGCAGCGCGCCATTACATTGCGAAACACCGGACCTGAACCCGAACTTACAGTAAATTGTCCGGGTTCGGGTCCGGGTACCAAAAATCCAAAAGTTCGGTACGAACCTGAACTTTACAGTTCGGGTTCGCTCAACCCTAGTGGCAATCCTAGCTGTCACACAGAGAACTCTTCTACAGGTGGTCAGAACAAGAAGAAAACAGAACAGCACAGCCCCGATCACTGCTTTCTGCCCTGCTCACATCACATCTCATCCCAGCATGGATGGATATCAGATAGTCTTCTCCCCACTGCTCTTCCTTCTAAAGTGTACCTGGCTGTGCTGTAAACATGCAGATTCGGTTCACTAATGTATATATATATATATATATATATATATATATATATATATATATATATATATATACTGGGACTTTTCAGTTGGTACTGTTCTTTGCTGGTCTATCTAGTACTATTGTATGGGGGGAGGGGATCCAGTGCTTATCTAACTTCCCCCCAGCTGTCCCCCATACTGAACACAGGATATGTCCCACTAACAGCAGTGTACTTACTCTATTATTTGCCTGATATTAGCTGGGTGCAATGAAAAAATATCTGTCCCTATTAGCCTAGCCTCCCCCGTGTCAGAGCCCCCTGTGTGTCAGAGCTCCCCTATGTGTCAGAGCCCCCCTGTGTGTCAGAGCCCCCCATGTGTCAGAGCCCCCCTGTGTGTCAGAGCCCCCCATGTGTCAGAGCTCCCCTATGTGTCAGAGCCCCCCCCCCCCGTGTGCCAGAGCCCCCTGTGTGTCAGAGTCCTCTGTGTGTCAAAGCTCCCTGGGTGTCAGAGCCCCCTATGTGTCAGAGCTCCCCATGTGTCAGAGCCCCCCTGTGTGTGTCAGAGCCCCCGTGTGTCAGAGCCCCCCATGTGTCAGAGTCCCCTGTGTGTCAGAGCCCCCCATGTGTCAGAGCTCCCCCTGTGTGTGTCAGAGCCCCCCATGTGTGTGTCAGAGCCCCCGTGTGTCAGAGCTCCCCATGTGTCAGAGCCCCCCATGTGTCAGAGTCCCCCGTGTGTCAAAGCCCCCTGTGTGTCAGAGCCTTTCCTCCTCATTCTCTTTCCCATGTTGACTGTAGACAGCAGAGCAAAAAGTAGAGGATTTTGCAATGCTGGATCCTGTTTTCTATAGGCTAGTGAGTTTGGCTTCAACGTGTTAGTGTTTCTAAATCTGCTAGTACATATAACACTACCCTCCTCCCCAGACAGACCATGCTGCTGTGCCTCCTGTATTCTTTTATCCAGATTTGGGGCACTCTAATACAGGACTTGTGCTACTGGCCAGATTACCAGGTGAAAACAGAGGGGAGAATATTAAAATAAAACAAATGCAGCCACTGCATCTAATGATTGTTAAGCTGCACTTTGAATTTATCCAGTCCTGACTTTTGCTCTCTAGGGCTGGTTTCACACTGGTACGCTCTCCACACCAGAATTGGATTGCATGGGTGTTCACCCATGCGATCCGATTCCTGTGTGAATTGACAGTTCGCACTGCGATATGCAAACCTGGGGGAGGGAATTAACTTTGTATTGACACTCCCAGCAGTTTGCAGAGGGCAGTGTGAACCGCCTGCGAGTCAGGTGCGATGCAGGATTTGAACCAATGTGAACCAAGCCTATAGGTAGGTATAATGATCAGGTGTGGTTATCAGACCAGACGGAAGATGATTGGTCATGCACAGCCCAGGGGTGCCAATTTGGTATGGGCGCTGGATGATCTCTTCCCGGCACTGGTTGTGATTTACCTAAAGTCTTTTTTTATCTTATTAGTCACATATATGTATAGGTATTATCGATGAATATATATATATATATATATATATATATATATATATATGTGACAGTAGGAGCTACTGTCACGGTAAAATGGACAGTTGGCTGGAAACAGGGTATGCACATTTGCTGGGTGCAACTCTACAGAGTGTAGATGTGGACTGGAGAAGACGGCTTTTGCAGCTTTCTCCAGGTTTTGGTAATTTGACATGGGGCTCTGTAGTTTGGAGATTCCACAGTGTCTGGGGTGGGACGGGATCTCCAACCCTGTATCCAGACTTTGTTAATTACCAGCAGGGTGTGTGCTCAGGTGAGCACAGCCCTTATAATGACAGTGTGCTAAGACCTCATGGCTCCCAGTTGAAGACAGCTCCACACTAAGAGACAGGAGGTCTCCAGAATTCAGAGAGACAGACAGAATGTTGGTGACTGCAAGAGGCAGAGCTGTAGACGCTGTCTACTTTGAGGAGTCCGCTGGTCTGGGTGACCAGGATAAAGTGCAGAAGTACTACTACAGAGAGCCAGGTGGGCTAGCATTTTCTGTTTTGTGTTTGATGGAGAAGAACCCCCTGCGTGGGAAACCTTTGTTTGGACTTTAATTTTTGCATTTTTTATAAAAATGGGCTACCATGCCCTTACATATAGTTCCTGACTGGTGTGGATCACTGGGAAAAAGCATATACCACAAGAGCTAACAACCCCCAACCTTACAATATATATATATATATATATATATAGACCTGCTCTGGAAAATGCCAGTTGAAGAAGGAAAGGTATCAAATAAAATGCTATAGATCAGTGGCGGCCGGTGGTAATTTTTTTGAGGAGGGTGGCAAACAGTACCGATACCACCCCCCAGTTGGTCTGGTCTGGAAGCACTTACCCCATCTATAGTGGCTTCTCCTCGGGCTTCACCGGTGGCTTTCCCTGCTCTGCGGCGGTGGCTTGCCCTTCCCCTGCTCTGCGGCGGTGGCTTGCCCTTCTCCTGCTCTCCATGGGCATTATGGCGGCTTCTGTTTCCTCCCTCCTCCTCACCGGCCAATTGTGACTCTTCTCTTTTCAGCCAATTGGAAAACGGGTGTCAGATCCTCTTTTCATTGACCGGATTGAGGATCAGTGTTTCAATAGCGAATATTAATTCGCTGTTGTAACACCTGGGTGGGCTCGTAGCGCAATGCTCTGTGCCCTGAGCCCACTCTATTTTGAAGCCTAAAAAACACCCTTGCCGCTGTAATTCATGCACCCAGCTTCTTAAAAGGGGCCAGACACATGAATGGTGGGTGGCGGCCATGGGTAGAGGGGCGGTGCCTGGGCGTCCCTAATGGATGGGCCGCCACTGCTATAGATACTTTCTGAAACTAGGTAAAATTAAGGTCTAGCCTCATTTTTGATTATATAGTTTACCCTCAGACTAAATTCTCTCCACAGTAAATATATCAAACTAAAAGGAAGAACAGAAACTATTCCTAGTTAATTAAATTGCAGCATTTCATTATATGATAATTTTGCATAGCCCTTTGAAATGTCATTTTGATCAGGCAGGTTTTGTAATAATCATAATAAATATGAAGAAATGTATGTTCTACAATTACAGCACAAATCCCATAAGAATATCCAACGCAGAGCCTGAAAAAGGCGAGTACATTTCTATCCGTACCAGCACATTCTACAATCCTTCTGTAATCAGGCAGCGACATTTCTAATTAACAATTTAATCAGAATGGTAAAAAAATAATTCTATGTGCAGTGTAAAGTTAAATATAATTAAATTACACACGCAAAGGTGGGAGTAATTGACAGGAGTGGGACATAGCTCTGTGACATTTTCATAAATGTCAAATGAAATCCTTGCTCACAACTCAAGAATCCTGTTTGACCTACGATATTGGCAAATATTATACAGAATATATATTCTACACGGCCACCTCTTTGGAATCTCTGCAGCATGTTCTTTAATCCAAATAAAATGGGTAAGATAGGGGCTGCTGTATCAGCAGAATAGGTCAAAAATAAAGTTTACTGAACTTCTGATGCCGCGTACACACGACCGTTTTTCATGGTGAGAAAATGCCATTTTTTTAATTGGTTGTGAAAAACGGTCGTGTGTAGGCTCCAGAGCATTTTTCTTGACGAGAAAAACGGTCTTGTGTACATTTTAACAAGGGGGGAAAAACGCGCATGCACAGAAGCAAGTTATGAGACGGGAGCGCTTGTTCTGGAAAAACTAGCATTCGTAATGGAGATGGCACATTCGTCACACTGTAACAGACTGAAAAGCACAAAGACTGAAAAGCGCGAATCGTCTCTCACCAAACTCTTACTAACACACAGTAACACGAAATCAGCAAAAGCAGCCCAAAGGGTGGCGCCATTCGAATGGATCTTCCTCTTTATAGTGCCATCGTACGTGTTGTACGTCACCGCGCTTTGCTCAAGCATTTTTTTCACAATCGTGTGTATGCCAGGCAGGCTTGAGAGGAATCACGTAGAGAAAAACATTGGCCCGGATTTACATACACAGGCGCATATTTATGCCGGCGTAGCGTATCTAATATACGCTATGCCAACGCAGCGCAGAGAGGCACACACCGAATTCACAAAGCCTCCGCTGCCCAAACTGCGCTGGGTTTCCTCGGTGTAAGCCGTCGTAGGTGGAAGTGGGTGTGAGCCATGCTAATGAGGTGTGACCCAATGTAAATGATGGCCCGAGCGCCATACAAGTGCTTACAACGAACGGCGCATGCACCGTCCTGTGGACGCATCCCAGTGCACATGCTCAGAATCACGTCGGAAACTACTCCCTAAGATACGTCGAATCACTGCCTACGACGTGAACGTAACCTACGCCTACGTAAAACACGACGGCTGTGTTCCCTGGTGCAGCCATTTGCATGGATGCTGCTGACCTACACCTGCTTTATGGGGCATAATTTTACGCCGGACGTATGACTTACGCAAACCGTGTGTATTATGCGCCGGGCGCAACTACGTTCGTGAATCGGCGTATCTCCCTCATTTGCATATGTACATAGAAAATCAATGGGAGCAGAAAATACGCCCAGCTTAAATATGCACCCACGATACGACGGTGTAGGCAAGTTACGTTGGTCGTAGGAAGCCTATTTTTAGGCGTATCTCAGACTTTGGGCACGGCGCATAGATAAGACAGCGCATAGTTACACTTACGCGGCGTATCTAGAGATACGTCGGCGTAAGTGCTTTGTGAATCCAGGCCATTGTTTTTTCCCATGACATGAATAACGGTCGTGTGTACGCGGCATAAGAATTCTAACTGTTTGAAACCCAAAGAAATAGAATGTTTTTTAGGGACCTAGCACATTTGGTCTTTTACCCCTTCCAAAGCATATTCCCCTCCCAAAGGGAATTATGAACAGCTGAGATTTGTACTTGCATGTGTACGTAGAATATAAGACCTCATGTATACTGCCGCTGGTAAACTGAGGTTTAGGATCAGTTGGGCATTTTTTTCAACTGCTCCTGAACTCTCCTCTATGTTATCTTATCAGTACATGTACACAGGTTTGTTTATAGTCATTTCTAGGCAGTTGTGTTTAGAGGCTTTTTCTTGAACCCCAAAAAATGGCAGTTGTGGTTTAGAGGCAGTTGAAGCGCCAAACGCAGCTAAACGCGGCAACACATGTTTAGCAGTGTTTCGTTTAAAGACGTTTTTCATCTTAACATTTTTCAAATGCTTCTAGATGCAAACGCGGCTAAACTGATGTTTTTTGGAACTGTTTTCTAGCTGTTAAAGTTAAATCGTTCAGGAGAGGTTGAACAACGTCCCGTGTACATGAAGCCTAACAGCTACAATAACTGTTCTTGTATAGTATGCTGTATTTAGTACTTTATGCCACTAGGTGGCATTGTCATATGTTTATTCCTTATTTCTAGTCCAGACACTTTTACCCCCTACGAATCAAGGCATTTTTTCATCTCTAAGCGATGTCTTGTTTTGAATCACAATTACATTTTTGAGACAGTTAGAGCATTTTCTGGTGGTATTTAAATACCACAGTTTTTTTTTGTTCTGTATAAAAAAATAAAATACCAATTATTATTTTTTTTACGTTCAAAGATTTTTTTCTTTACAGAAAATTTAGAACAAAAAAAACATGTTTTTCTTTGTTTCTGTTATATACTTTTGCAAATAAATAATCTTTCTTCATAAATGTAGGTCACAATGTATTCTACTACATTTCTTTAGTAAAAATAACCAAAAATCAGTGTATACTGTGTGAAAAGTATAGAGTCTGCAAACTATGGTAAATGCGGTATATTTGAAAACTGATCAATCCTGATGTACTAACTGCTTATCTCATTTCTTGAGATCTTAAAATGCCAGGACAGTACAAATTACCCCTTTTCAGAAAGTAGATAGTCCAAAGTATTTGGTAAGAGGTATTTGGTCAGAAGCATAGTGAGTTTTTTGAAGTTTTAATATTCCCTAAAGCATCTTTCAGGACAGCCACCTCTGAGAGACCATGACTTCTCCCTTCATTGGAAACACTGTAAATAAAAACAAACTTCCCCTGCCGGCTCCTCAGTTCTGGTGTTTCTTCTGGAGGGGAGACACTTTGAGGAAAAGAGGCCAGATATATCTTGTAAGGGAGGCAGAGGTCTCTGGGACTTCCAGAAAATAGTTTTTTTTTGCGGGCAATTTTTTAAAACACATTATTTCTATTATTACATTGTTATATAAAATGAAATGGTTCAACTCACCATAATGCCGAATCAGTGGGAGCCCTGACGTTGTTACTTGCTACCGTCGCCTGCCACGCGTTGCGGATTGTCACTTGCCACATCACCTGCCACCGTTGCAGATTGTCACTTGCCACGTCATCTGCCACACGTTGCGGACTGTCACTTGCCACCTCACCTGCCACCGTTGCGGATTGTCACTTGCCACGGCACCTACTACACATTTGTCACTTGCCACAAGTTGTGGATGTCACCTGCCACAAGTTGCGGATTGTCACTTTCCACGCCACCTGACAGAAGTTGCAGATTGTCACTTGCCACATCACCTGCCACACGTTGCAGATTATCACTTGCCACATTACCTGCCACCGTTGCAGATTGTCACTTGCCACGTCACCTGCCACACGTTGTGGACTGTCACTTGCCACGTCACCTGCCACCGTTGCGGATTGTCACTTGCCACGTCACCTGCCACACGTTTGTCACTTGCCACAAGTTGTGGATTGTCACTTGCCATGTCACCTGCCACAAGTTGCTGATTGTCACTTGCCACGTCACCTGCCACCATTGCGGATTGTCACTTGCCACGTCACTTGACCGAAGTTGCAGATTGTCACTTGCCACGTCACCTGCCACACGTTGCAGATTGTCATTTGCCATGTCACCTGCAACCATTGTGGATTGTCACTTGCCACGTCACCTGCCACCATTGTGGATTGTCACTTGCCACATCACCTGCCACCATTGTGGATTGTCACTTGCCACATCACCTGCCACACGTTTATCACTTGCCTGTCTGTCACACGTTGCGGATTGTCACTTGCCTGCTTCAATTGTCCCAGAGTCAGGCAGCAGAGAGATAATGTAATATCTCTGCTGCCCGCGGCTGCTCTGCCTACACAGTGAGAGCGGAAGTGCAGGTATGCAGGGCGGGCGGTGAGAGATTATGCCATCTCTCTGCTCCCCTGCTCGCTTAGACACTCACCAAGCCGACCGGCACCGCACACTCTCTCTCCCGCTAGCGCCGCACTTTTAGTTTCCTGGGTGCCGAACTGCATGCTCTCTCACCCACCCGCTCCCTTACCAGCCTGCCGAGCTGCCCAACCCACTCGCTCTCATTCTCACCCGCCCGCCTGCGGAGCAATCGGATCCGAAAAGCCGCTTGCTCTCTCACCCGCAAATAGTTTCTCGGGGGTGCAATTGCCCCGTTGCCCCCCCCCCCCCCGGATCCGCCCCTGCTGAGACTAGCAGCTGTGCTGAGCCTTGGGGAGAGGGTACCTAGCTGCATCATGTTTGTTTGCCACCCCAGTTACCCAGGAAAGGTTGCAAGAGAGTTGCCAATCTCCCTGCATTTGTATTTGGCCAACAATGAAGCTTGAAGTGGTGCCAGGTATCATTACTTCTGGTGGGGATGGGCACTTCCCTTGAACCATAGCTTCCGGTTCTGGCCGTGGATGTTGAAAGCGGGCCTGGTTCTGGCTGGAGAGGAGCAAGGAATGCTTTACAGAGCAGCGAGTGGCTCTGCAGGCAATACCACATTGAGAAGTCCTCACAAGAGCATGGCAAACCAGGCAGCTTGGGGTGATGCCAGCTCCAGCCATGCCAAGGTAAGGAGGACCTGGGGGGGGCGGCCTCTTACCTGTACCTCACCAATTAGCTCCTCTGGTGGGGTCCCTCTTGGTGGTCAGAGGGAGAGGAGGTACCTGGGATCCTGGTGGTGGTAGTTCTGCGTGCACTCCTTTTGTGTCTCTAAGGGTTTAGCTGGTGGAGGGGGGTTGGGGGAGAGGGCATTGCTAAGACAGACACTGATGGCTCTTGGTGTTTTGCAGAGTAATACCACAGACAAATCCAGACCTTCCCACAGTTCTAAGAAGAAATACCCCTCATGCAGGGCCACGTTAAGGGGATTCATGGCCCAAGTGTAGTGACCCTGTGGTATCAGTCAAAATCTGCACACACGGGCTCTCTGCCAGCACAGCAGGGTACAGCACCAGCACTGCTAGTCGGCCCTTACGTGAGCAGAGGGGCTCCAGGGCTTCCAGGGAGGAGGCTGAGGAGGAGCCAGATAGTGAAGCTTCAGGCTCCCAGGCAAAGTCTGAGGAAGAAGGGCTGGATGGGGAATCCAGTAGGTCTTCCCATTATAAGCTTTTCCTTGAAGAGGTGGAGAACCTTCTGGGGACTATCCATACTACATTTGGGATCCAGGAGGACAAAAAGCCACTATTGATCCAAGACCAGATGTATCAAAGCCTTGGGGAACAGAAGAGAAAGGTGTTCCTGGTCTATGAGGTTTTGGTGGAGGCAGTCAAAAAACAGTGGTATGATCCCAAAAGGAAACCTGTTTTCTCAAGGGCTCTGAAATGTAGGGTTCTTTTTCAGAGGATGCTGTGGAATAAGAGTCCTAAGCTAGACACAGCTTTTTCCCAGGGGTTCGGACATACTGACTTGGTCTTTGAAGACATAGGGGTGTTGTCTGATTCTATGGACAAGAAGATGGAATCTCTTTTAAAAAAAAACCTGGGATTCTACCTTAGGGATGGCGGTTACAGCTGTGGCCCACAATTTAGAATATTGTCTATGACAGGTAATTGCAGGAACACATACAGTAGAAGCAGGGATGTCTAAAGTGACAGTCCTGTATTAATTTCCTATTTTCTTCAGAGTGTAGCTTATACTGCGGACGCAATCATCAGCCCTGGTCAATTTGGCAATCCAAAGTCAAGTTGTGTGGTATTCCGCGCTTACTTGTTGGTCCTAGGCTGGAGGCAATACTAGAATACACAGCAGGTAAAAAGAAGTCCTTTCCCATCAAGTGCAAGGTGGTGGAGTAGTCTAGGAAGAAGTCTCACGCTGATAGGTGCTTTGGGACTCCTGGTTCTGAGGGTCAAAAGAAGTCCTGAGGACAGAGGGGCAAGGGCAAGGGCAAAGGGAGGGGAGATTTTTCACCCCCCTGTCCAGCCCAGGGAAGCAGAATGACAGGTTGACCATGGTGGGGGAAGAATGGAAGGTCTCTCCCACACAGGCTTTTCATTGCAGATCTTCCAAACTGTGGAAAAGGCCACAGCCCTTCTGGCATTCTTAAAATGGAAGTCCATGCTAAAACTAAAATCCCTGCATTTATAGCCACCAAATGAAAAAAAGGAGTTGGGCATATCACAAATTCATCCACTCGAATAGAGTGGCCACTCATAGATCACTCACCGTATTGTTACCATAACCATAGCATAAATACAACAAAATAACCTGGTATAGAACACCAGGGAAAGGGTTTACCAGTGGTAACAACTTGGATCATATTAGAGTATATGTAAATTTTTTATTTATTAGTTACCGGTATATGGCAATTTCTAGAGCCAGTAATTTTAAAACAGCTTCACAGTAGTAGGCTAGCAACAGAGCTCTGTAACATATGAAGTATTACATCAAACAATAACATAGACATAAGACATTACATACAACATATAAAGAAAATGTCCAGATGCCATGTTACAACACACAGGTGGGTTGTGTGATGGAAATCTCATCATGTGGTCAACAATTAACTGGTATCATTAATAATATATGACAACCTCACTGTGTGTGGCTCCAAGGATTAGGAAGGAATTTAAGCTAGTGCATTGTTGGTTCACTTACCTTTTCCTTCGATTTCCCTTCTAAATGTTTTTTTTCTTTGTTTTCTTTGTCTGAATTTCTCACTTCCTGTTCCTCCTCAGTAAGGTGTTCAGTAAGCTGTTCTAGATGACTTTCCACCGCTCAGATGATGGTGGCAAGTTTACTGAGGCCAAACAGGAAGTGAGAAATTCAAACAAAGAAAAAAAAACATTTAGAAGGGAAATCGAAAAATAAAAAAATAAAATAAAAGCCAAACCTTTACAACCCCTTTAAGCACTGTCAAAATAGCTATCATTAGAGAGGAAAAAACAAAACATGAAAGAAAAACACTCTTTCCATAAGGTCACTCCCTCTGTGGCCTGAACAGTGTGGTATATCTATTTTGCTGCCATGGGAAATTCTCCAGTGTTTCAACCAACAAGGAAGCAATGCCAGGCTATTTTGGCCAACAAAAGACCAATAATGTAGAGACGGGTGGGCATATTTTTTGCCCTCTCTCTTAGTTGTGTTACTGGTGAATTGTCACCAGCAGCAGGACCACTAGTGTGATAATAGACTTTCAGTAAGCAATATTCAACACCTCTAATAACAGCTTGAATGGTCACAGTTGGCTGACTCATCAACAGTTGGACAGACCTATTCTAAACCATATGTTTCTGAGAAATGTGATCCTCACCTTTGTATCGAAAAACCAAAACAGAAGCTGTCTTAAATTATAACTTAAAAATGTGTGTCCCAAAGTGTTTTGATAGGGCTACAATTTCATGGAAGAGCCAGCAGACCTTTGACAGCTATATGAATGTTGAGAGTTCAGCATCCTCGGAGCAACAGCTTGGCACTCTGCGGCGCATCTCCTTAAAACAACCCAATACAGCCTACAGCTCTCCAAGCCAGCTTTGCCTGATAAAACAAATACCGTATTGCAGTCATATGGTCTCTATTTAAGAGCTCAGACATTCCACTTATTAGATGCATTTTCATAAAATGAACAATGATTCAGTGTGTAAGGCTTATATTTTACAAATAAATCTGTGACATAGGTTTGGGGAAAATCTGGTTCTTGTTTGTGTTTAAGATTTATCCTTTTATTCACTGTAGTTAGGATCAAAGCTTTTTTTACAGGAAGTGTATGGACTAGGGTATGAAATAGAAATACCTGTGTCCTTGCTATGCTGTACGTTAATTACCTGTAATTCATACTTTTTTATATGTATGTATAAGTTCATCCAAATGTGGAGATTTCTAGATCCAATAATGTGTTAGCCTCTTATAACATTCAGGTCTCTTGGTGTGGAAATCCAATCCTCCCCAATCAAAGTTCTGGCTCGGAATACAGAAATAATCCTGTCTATTTTGACCATCTGGATTGAGCAAAGCTGTGAAATTAGAGCCGCTTAAGCTTAGAAATGGAAGGAGGATGTCCAAGCCAGGTACCCCAAATCAGCAGTTAGCCAAACTTTATAGACTAAAATGAAAATGTAGTATTAGCCACTAAGCTCATAAAAACCTTCCTTCAACCTGGAGGACGGAAGACATCCTGTGAGTGTGGCATTACCACCACAATTTGCACTCACAGCAAAATGCTGCAGAAAATGGCAGTGATGTCATCATAACAACACAAATCTACTGATCATTAAGGACTGCCCAGCACAGAAGAGGCCAAGACGTAAAGGACCCTGCTTGTTACGTGACTGACTTGAAGATATCCAGAAAAGGTACTGTAACGGTCACCACCGTTTGCGACCTTCCATCAACCCACGACAGCTTATCTGACACTCCAACCATCCAACAGACATCAGACATCCCATTTCCCAGAATAACCGAGACACACAGCTCTGGGTTCTGGTTTCAAATGAAAGACATCTTTAATGGTTAGCTCTCAAATTTATATACAGTTTTCAAGGCATGTAAGGAACAATCAAACTCTCCACCCACACATCACACCCTGGGGGGCTTCAATACACCAGGGAGTAATTGGGGGAAGTTCGGAGTTGAGCTTCAAGCTGGTTAAATTAACCTTACTCCTCTCCCTGTTGGAAGGCGCAATATTTTTATCTATTTTTTTATATCTGATTTGTTTGGGCTAGCAGGTTATCGAAAAACCATCTAGCCTGGTGTAAGTCATCTTGAAATGCCATGGGGAATCACACAGCAGGGTGCATGTAACAAAAGATTGAATAACAGAATCCTGCCTATGGAACAGAATTCACGCATACCCCCTAGTGGTGAGCCATGGAGATAAGAGAGCCTCACGTCAGACCTCCCGATAAGGTGAAGATTAAAGTGACTGATTTAAGGGCCTGTGAATCCTTCACCACTCTCTATCAATTGGACTCACCAGATAAATAATTGGATATATCAACTGGAGGAACACACTCTCCACGAATGGTCATCAATCAGTTTTTCTCTCAATGATTACAGCATATCATGGGAAAGACAAAGAAAAAGGAAGAAGGCTTCCATAGCGTAAAATCTCACAGGCTTAATAAAAAAACTATTTTTATTCCACTGACATTTGAAGAGTACCTGCCCGACACTAGGGAGTAACACGCTCAGCTGTGTATCAGCTCAGCTGTGTATTGCCGTTCACCTCCAGACATGTCATGGACTGCATGGACGTTATGAAAGCTTCATTCCTTCCTTTTTCTTTGTCGTTCACTTCCCATGATGTGTTGTAATTGTTGAGAGAAAAACTGGGATTGATGACCATTCGTGAAGCGTGTGTTCCTCCCAGTTGATATATCCAATTATTTATCTGGTGAGTCCAATTGAAAAAGAGAGCAGTGAAGGATTCACATATTGGTGAAGTTTGCTTTTTGTGTTTTTTGTGATAATCACATAAGGAGAGACTATTCACTCATTTGGCATACATTTTTGTTTATTTTTTCAATATATATTTATTGTTGCATATTTTTTGATGATTTTTATGCACCTTCTCTCAGCAACTTTATATTATGTTGCAAAGAGTTTGTAGTATGTGTCAAGGCTGGGCTCAGTCCTTCCTTCTCTGAGCTGGCCGCTCAGCTGTCAGCTAATTGCCAGCTCCTTTCTCTCCACAGTGACTCGCCTGTTGATGATCTGCTCATCAGTCCTGCCTACTTAAAGCCTTCCAGCTCACTTCATCTCTGCCTTTGCCTTTGCCAACATCACAGAGACTTTCTCCTGCGTTCCTGTTGTGGACTTACTTGGCTGGCGTTTCTTCTGGCTCCTAAACCTGTTTGTTGGACTATTAACGTTTATCTCTGGCTCTCTGACATTGGCTTGGCCGAATACCCGATCCGGTTACTGAACTTCAACCCTGGCTTGTTTGACTACACTTTCTCTGTTTACCTTTTTATTAGGGTTGTCCCGATACCAATACCAGTATCGGTATCGGAAACGATACTGAGCATTTGCGGGAGTACTTGTACTCCCGCAAATGCCCCCCCCCCTGGCCCCGTCGCCGCTGCAATGCCGCCGCATACCACAACGCCGCCTAGTTAATCAGCGTGCGGGAACATTACAGCTTTCATTTGAATAGCTGTGTGTTCCCCGTCGCGCCGCGTATATACACTCCCCCTTGCTCGGGATTGGACGGGTGATCTGCACTTTGATAGACAGATCACCCGTCCAATCCCGAGCAAGGGGGGGTGTCTATATGTGGTGCGGCGGGGAACAGACAGCTATTCAAATGAAAGCTGTAATGTTGATTAACTAGGCGGCGGCATCTAGGTATGGGGAGACATGGCTGCATATGTGGGGGACATGGCTGCATATGTGGGGGACATGGCTGCATATGTGGGGGACATGGCTGCATATGTGGGGGACATGGCTGCATATGTGGGGACATGGCTGCATATGTGGGGACATGGCTGCATATGTGGGGGACATGGCTGCATATGTGGGGGACATGGCTGCATATGTGGGGGACATGGCTGCATTCGTGGGGGACATGGCTGCATTTGGGGACACATTTTAAAAAAAATATCGGTATTCGGTATCGGTGAGTACTTGAAAAAAAGTACCGGTACTTGTACTTGGTCCTAAGAAAGTGGTATCGGGACAACCCTACTTTTTATTATTATTAAACAAGTGTGATTTAACTGTACTTCTGTCTCGGTTTGATTCATGGTTTCTGACAGTACCAGCATGAACCAGCACTTTATAGACATTGCATATTGAATTGGTTTAACGCATATATATGTACACGTGTAAATGTTGCATAATTGGTTTAAACACATATATACACACATGTTATAATTTGTACTTTTCACTATTTTAGATTGTAACTTTTTTAAAAGAGTGCAAAGGTCAGTCGCAATTTACAGTTCCTATACCCCATAACGTCCTCTAAATGGCTGAGTAACAGGATTGTCGGGTCAACCGGAATAACTTTCCCACTCACATCAGTCAGTCTGGAGGCCACCGCCGCCCAATACGAGCTGGAGCTTGGGACACGCCCAGACCATGTGCCAGAATGTTCCCAGTTCTAATTTACACCTCTGGCAGTTAGGGTCCCTCGACAGGTAGATACGAGCTAACCACTGTGGGGTGTAATAAGCTCTGTGAAGGAATTTGAATTGTATGAATCTGTCCTTCGCGGTGATCAAAGAGGGGATATATGAGGAAATGCAGTCCTCCCAGCCCTCCTCATCCAAGGACGGCATATCAGCCTTCCACTTTTCCCAGGACCTAGTAAGCTTGGTATCATACGCCACCGTTAGACGCAGGTATAAGGACGATAGAGGGCACACCATCTCACTATAATTAATTGTGGCATCTGCTTTTGTGCCCAACCTATGAGAGCTTTGTGGGTTCAACCATCGGAAAAAAAACCCTCCCATACTCTGTTCCAACATGTCCCTTCCCCCAAACTCGACCACAGAGTGTTTTACCTGACAACCGACCACCTGCCCCCTTTTCCACCTCAGGGGCATTTTATGATTTGGGTTGACAAAACTGAACAATCCCCCTTGATTAAGGATTATAACACAATTAAAAACTATACAAATTTTTTTTTTTTTCAAAGAATTTTTTTGTGATATAATGTTGATATACTATACAATCTTATATCTATACTGTCTCAATGCTGATTTATGTTGACTTGCTTAATTATAATATTGTACCCCTTTTTGATAAATGTCATGTATTTTGGCTCGGATATATGGCCATGCATTACTACCACCATCTAGGATCCTTCCACTAGTGGGATTGGTTTGGATCCTGTCTGGTCTCTAATTAAGCATCTATGTGGTTCCTATGTCCCCCCGCTTCCCCATGCTTCCACAAGCATTTGCTTGTCCTGGCCCGCTTTCTTTAAATTCCACACTCTCACTTTCCGCGCTCCCTCCTTTCTGATTGGACGATCAGTATCCCCCTTTAGATGTTATGCTGTCTGTGTTTTTGAATACATTTCTATGTAGCACTGAATGTAAGTTATGTATATGGGGCGAGCCCTGTTTTTCTTTGAGATCGTGGGTGGACTGGGCGGGCGTTGGGGGCTGCCTCGACCAATGCCTTCGCTGTATCACGCCCCCTCCACTGTGATTGGCGAGCCCCGTTTTTTTACGACCGTGGGTGGACTGGGCGGCCGTTAGGAGCCACCTCGTCCAATGCTCTCGCTACTCCGCGCCCCTTCAACTGTGATTGGAGGATTAGCTTGTCACACAGACAGACAGTGTATTTACCCCTCTCCATATACCATTACTTCCCTACTCTCTTATCTTAGATACACTCTGAAGGTTCAGTGTCCCTGTATTTATCAACAATTGTCTCAGATTTATTTTGATTTGATGATTTTCTTATCATCCGGCTTCCAGGTAGGCTTACTTGGTGATATTTTTCTTCTTAATAATTTTTTTTTTTTTTTGTTACTCTGTTGTTGTAAATTTCAACTCGGCCTCTAAAGTACTAATATACTTTTACCATTACGTCTTAGCTGCCATAATTGGAGTTTGGACATCTCACCCCCCGAGGAGCCACTATACCAGGTCACATGCAGTGTTTTGGGTAGGTGGTCTTTTGCCCTCTGCCCCTGTGGATGCATGCCTTCCCCCCTATTTTTAAGTAGGGTGGCTATGGGTTAGTGGGGTTGCATGGGCCACTTTTCTGGTGCCTTTCTGGGACCTTGGTTTTTGACGCATGGCCACCTATCCCAGCCAAACTCTATTTATTTTCTATGATCTGTGCTAATTGTTAGCTCATTGTATATTTGATGTATTGTTAAAACTGTCTTGTTCTATTCTAGAGCATTCTTTTGAAACGATCAAGTCCTAAAACCCCTGAAGAAGCCAGTACGGCGAAACTAGTAGGGTAGACTTGCTCAAGAAATTTGTTCCTACTTACTGCTCCCACTTTTGAATGTTTGTCAAAGCTGATTTTAAATTTTGTATAATACAATTTTCTATTTTTTGATATATACATATGTCTGGTCTTTATAAACGGCACCGCAATAATCCCCCTCCCCCTCCAATCCCTTTACTAAATCTATCAGGGATGAGGTGCCTTTCACTTAAGAGGACCTTCGATCACTAACCTCTCACCAAATCACACTGGAGGTCAGGAGGCGCTCAACAGAGTCTGACTCCAAGGTCAGGGGATCAGAGAATTGGGCCTTGAATGCATGCACAAGCTGCCAGTACCTAAATTGAAAAGAGATCGACAAGGCATGAACACGCCACATCTCCCGAAAGGGCATAAGCCTGCCCTCATGAACTATCTGACTCAACTTAATAATACCCTTCTTAGCCCAGAGGGAGGGGTCCGGGATGCTGTTAAGATGCTCCACAGGGGCATATGCGGGGACACATGGGCGGGCTTCCTATAGATTAGCCGAGCCACCTGCCAGACCTTAACTGTGGTCCGCATGAGGGTCGTCATAGAGGGATTCGCCCGCAGCATGGCAAATTACTCTGGGCCGCATATGAGCCCAGAATAGCCGCCTCCAGCGTGACTACCGGATTCTGCCTGGGCTGGGAGAACCACCACTGAACCGTAACCAGCACTGCCGCCCAGTAGTAGATCAAAAAATTCTGTGCTAGCCCCTTTCCAGATAAAGGGAGGTAGAGGATCTGCCTCACCACCCGGGGGGGTCGCCCAGCCCACACAAAAGATAACAACAGACTCTCCAAGCGTTTAAAGAACATCCTAGGTATATGCGAAGGGGTATTTCGGAAAAAGTATAGGAACTTTGGAAGGTAGACCATTTTCAACAAATTAACCCTAACTATTTTCTGTATTCACATGAATTTTATTGCATGGCTCAGAAGAAGAGGGCAGCATGTAGATGTTTTTGCTCTTGCACCAATTTGGATGAATTTTTAACAGAAGTTATGGAAAAATATCACCTAACATGAAAAATCAAATATTTCTAGATATCCATCAGTAGGGTAGTAGTGCAAGTGGATTATTTCAATAATTTAATATTCAACCGCCTTTGAGTGCTCTTGAGTTATTCTTTCCCTACACCCACTGATTATTGACAGAGGTAGATCACTGATATTGCTATTTCATAAACACATTTTTTTCCCCTAAATTTAAATTGGTGTGCAGGTGGCACAAATATTCCAATTTTTATATTGAATCGTTGAAGAGGAACTTCAGTCCACCCCTATTTCCACCTTACCTGTTAAGCTGGATAGTCCTAAATTTAGACACCCACCTGCCCAGTAGATCCAGCATGACCCGGTTGGGCAGTGCAAGGATACCTGGTGCATTCAGGGGGTGAAGTTCCACTTTAAACATGCAGTGCGGGTGAAGAAATAAGTCATCTACTTCACACCTTTTGCTGTCAAAATACTCTGCAAAAGCATTACAATAACAGTCAAAACATTACTGTAATGCAGTGATAGTTAAAATAAAGCCTGAGATATTAAAATAATACCAGCTTAACACACAAATCACACAGTAAATAACAATTCAAACTTTGGTGAATTGCATGATTTCAAAATAAAAAGTGGTAAAATAAAGAGGTTAACTTCTAACCAGCTTCTAATCAAACTGCTGATGCACTAGAAAGGCCTCTGGGAGGCAACATAATGCATGAAAAGATATATCCCAGCACTCCAAAGGTACAGCAAGTGAGTTCTGTTTTACTTGCACATCATTCAAGTAAAGCAGAATTCTCTTGCTGTACCTTTAGACTATCTCGGGAATCCTAATTCGAATCTCCAACAGCTCCAATACATATTTGCAGTCTCTGTTGTATGTTTGCAGTCTCTGGCCATCTATTGTAGCACATGCCCATAGTCTCTGATTATCTTCCTTTGCATGTCTGCAGTCTCTGACAAATCTCTGTATCCTTTACTTAGGAGTCTCCAAATTGTCCAAGCAAAGGGCCAGTTTGCTGTCCTTCAGACTTTAGGAGGGACTAAGTGTGGCCAGCGGAGATAGAAAATGGCTCAGACTTGGTGGTTAGCAGGGTAAAAAAAATGACATAATGCCTGTGGGCAGTAGAAAGTGCTGATAAAACACTTGGAGCCAATAGCTGCAGTGCTGATCAGTGTATTCTGACTGGGGGGGGGGGGGGTGTACCTGCTTTCAGATCACCATAGTACAGTGGGGAGATCACTGCATCCACATCGTTTGTGTGGATGCAGAAATCTGCAAGTTTTTTTTTTGTTCAACCTGCTGGTTAAAAAAAAAAAAAAAAAATATGCATGTATACCCTGCTTTAAAGTCAGAACCTAAGCCAGTGCATGTCCACGGGTCTCTGCTATAACATGTATGCTTCTGCCAAATAACAGGGTCATAGTCCAATTGGCCAATGCTATAAACCTGCCACTTTACAAGGGAAGATACCCAGCATTGTGCAGACAGTTGGGGGTAGATTCACGTACCTTGGCCTAAAATTAGGACGGCCTACCCTAGCCTTTTTAGGCTACACCGCCGTAAATTATTTAGGCTAGTAGTGATTCACAAACCACTTACCTGCTAATATACGGCGGTGTAGCCTAAAACGAGTGGGCGTAAGCGCGCCTAATTCAAATTGTTTGGAGGGGGGCGTGTTGTATGGAAATGAGGCTTGACCTCACGTTTTTTGACGTTTTTTAAAACTAGGCATGCGCCGGGCGACTACATTTCCCAGTGCGCATTGCGGCTAAGTACGCCGTACGGGCCTATTGATTTCGACGTGTACGTAAACGACGTAAATCCCGATTCGCGGACGACTTGCGCAAACGACGTAAAAAATTCAAACCTCGCGGCGGGAACGGCGGCCATACTTAACATTGTTATTCCACCTCATAGATGGAATAACTTTAGGCGGCCTATCCCTTACGGAAACGACGTAATGCGACGTTGTAGGCCTGGCGTTCGTTCATGAATCGGCGTATCCCCTCATTTACATAATCTACGCCGGCCGCAATGGAAGCGCCATCTAGCGGCCAACAGAAACATTGCAAGCTAAGATAGAACGGCGCAAGCCGGCCTATCTTAGCTTTGTTTAAGTGTATCTCTGTTTGAGAATACACATAAACAAACGCCGGCGTAGATTCAGAGTTAGGTCGGCTTATCTACTGATAAGCCGGCCTAACTCTTTGTGAATCTACCTATTGGTGTCTGATAGGACTGGGTCAATACAGACATTGCAAATTGGTTCTCTGTGCTTGCTGGAATTCCTAATGTCAGTCAAAGGAAGGTGAAGGCCAAGACCATTACCTTGCCTAGGGCCTTAGTCCTTCTTTGGGAAAGGGTTTCCTACATTTTAATGTGCTTTATGTAAAAGTTCATTTGGAGAAATTGGCGACATCTATCTTCTTATATTACTATTATTATTTGTATGTATTTCATGTAAGCCAAATTATGTTAAAGATGACTGGACAAGTCAAAACTTTCTCCTTTGCTCTTAAACTAAACTATTCCTGCTCCAAGCACACTGAATAAAACAAAGAGCGGCTGCACACCGATGATGACACTGTAATTTAAATGTATTATCCAAAGTAACCACAATCTCTACAACTAAGCCCTATTTGGTGAAATGTGTTGAATGCAGTGGTCTTTAGACAGCGACTACTACTGGAGTAAACTTAAATTACAGTCTTGTCATCGATGACGTAACTGTGTTGTGGCTTTTTACGTTCTCCGGTATGTTAAACATGAGTTGAGAAATAACTTTATATAGAAAAAGGCACCATGAACAATATTTGCCTTGGAAAAAAAAATTACAAGATGTGAATTTTGACAATTATAAGTAGGCACTTAAAGCAGAGTTCCACCCTAAAAATTAACTTTCTATTAACAGCTTGCCTTTAATGTAAAAAAAAAAAAAAAAAAATTTACTCACTTTTTCTATCTGGCTGTTACTAGGCAGATTTCGTAATCTGCCTAGTTCCTGGTCCTAGGTGGTTCAACTTCCTGTCCTAAGAACCCAATGCCTCCTGGGAAATGATGACACTTATTTCCCAGGAGTCTCTGGGCATTACTGTGCCTAAAAATCGCCCAGCATGCACCTCTGCCCGAATACCAGGAAGAAAAAGGAACTGGGCTTCACATGCCCACCCATATAATGGATACGGCCACAACATGAGCTGGAGGATATAAGGCAAGTGTTTGCAATGACTTCTGGAACGATTGGGGAGCTATTAATATGTTTTATGGACTATTTAATGTGATTAATTTTAGTTTGCAAAAAAAATAAAAAATGATGCCCGGAATCCAGCTTTAAAGTATTTTTACAATATTAAAAAGCAGTATGCCAAGATCAGTAATCATTTGAAACCAACCAGTTATTATTATTATTATACAGGTTTTATATAGCGCCAACAGTTTGCGCAACGCTTATCAAAATAGATTTTTGTATTACTGTACTGACTGCATTAAAACACCAGCCAGTTATAGGTACAGTAGCTCCAATATGTTCCAATACCCAGTACGTAAGCCTCAGATGAGGTTTCTCCCTCCAGTCAGAATGGTTCAGCCTGCAGTGATATGACTTCAGAAAAGAAACTGGTTTTGTTCAGTTTGCCTCCAGGTTTATTGAGCGTTAACATCATCACTCATAAGATTTTTCCATCCTAATCTGTAAAGCAATGCTTTTGGCACCAACAGTCGTGACAGTTTTGAATGAAACAGCTCTGCCTTTTGGAGACAGAATTGGAAACAAAAGAAAATATGTCTCAGTAAATCCTTCATCACCTCATTTTTTAACAATACCTGAATAAAATAAAATGCATGATCTCATAGTTTCACATTTTTCTTTTGTTCATTTTCTCTGCTCAGAAATTGGAAACATTTAACAAAATGTCTCCATATCTAATATCACCAAGTTTGTTCAAACTAACTGTGTTCTTACGTTACATTAGCAACTCCTCTCTTTCACATGTTTGCTTGTACATATGTGACTTGGAACAGGTGTACATATTTTGCAAGTAGTTTTGGAGCACAACAGTAGTGGAATGCTAAGAGGCATGAAAGGAGGAACACCGCGCCACGCCACGTGGCTCCAATCTTTACCATCTTTCTCATTGTGCATTTGAAGTTGCAGTTAGTCAGATGGAGCCCGCCATATTTCTAGACTCGAGGATGTCCAGCATTATCTAGCCTCTTCCTCTCCAGCTTTAAGCAGAGTATACTGTAATTGTGAGATTAAAAAAAACTCACAGATCCCTGCATCAACACGAACTATGTAGATGCATGGATCTCCCCCGCTGTTCTATTGTATTGACTGTGGGGACCCCCCCGAATACTGTTTTTTTATCAGGACTGTTTGGCAAAAGACAGTTGTTAGACCGGCTACTGTTCAACAGGTAGCGGTACACAAGTACCAAAACAAGTCCGGTTAATCAGACACATTTCTGCACATGTATACCTGGCTTTCCTGTTCGCTGGCCCACCCCTTTGTTCATTGGATTTCAGTTCTTTCAAATCAAATGCAATGCACCTAGAAATACTCACTCCTCCAGGCTGATACCTGCCCATGAAGGCATTTTGAGATTTCCAATAACACCTCCAAAGAGCCAGCCCACTATATCAAGTACCTGGTTTAACTAGTTATGTTTTGTTTGAATGTTGGCTGGTTCCTGAAGAACTGGTTGAATATTTCTTAGGGGATGGCGCAGTCGGCACCCTGCCAACTGTCGACACAAGCTGTCAGAATACAAATTGAGATTTGTCCATCCATGCGGTATATATTCTGTTAGAGCAGCTTGCAGTGTATAGCTTAGATTAGGATGATAAAAGGGCTTTCTTCACACCTTTCTAGTCCAAACACCCCTGGATTGGAGAACAGGGGATGAGAGGGAACAGAGTGGCAAAGGTGTCAAAATTCCAGTCCATGGAAGCTTTTTTATGGCAGAAGGCTCAACTGCAAGGTGCATGCACAGACTGATAGGAAGGTCACTGAGAAGCAGGTCCACAGGAGAAGTCACTGTGGCAAAGCAGACTGGGCAACAGCTGGCAGAAACACTTGAACCCCCATCTGAGACAGGCAGTGGTCATTACCTGAGAAGGCAAGCAAGACAGAAGGCAGAGGCGTGGTCAGAAGGTAAGCAGAGGCCTGCTTTGCCTCTTTAAAGGTTACTTTGCAGTATAAGCTAGGAAGCACGAAAACCTGTGTAGTGTATATTAATTTGCTTTACTAAACAAAAATGCTGTACTCATTTGTAGAAAAAACAACGGCATGCAAAGTTTCACAAAATATACATACAAATACACATGCACAAACTATCTATCCTTCCCAGCAAATTAGCATGGATAATGTATGCAAAAGATATACACCCAAGTTAGAAAACTTGGGTTGTAGATTTAGTGTCATCCCAAGGTGATGTTACTATTTTCAGTCTTTCTTTATGATGGAGTAGTTTTCCAGGATCCAGGATCGTACAGACTGCTTCTTGCTTGATGTTCCTTAAAAGCTTATTCCAGTTCCTTTGTGTGCTCAGCACAAGCTCTTTGTTCCCTTTTCCTACTTTCTGTAGCATCACTTTCTGTCCCAAGCTCATAAACTGGTCCAACAAGTTCATTAGCATATGAATAGGGGAAGTTCTGGCTCCAAAACCAACACATGCAACCAAAATGCATCACTCCTATATCAATGCTACAAAAATATCTAAAATAGCTATAGCAAAACAAGGTCACACGGAATGTCAGCATAGGCAGAATCGTGGTCAAGAGGCGGGCTGAGGTCACACCAGAAAGTCTGCATACAGTAGATGAGCCAGGATGGTCACCAATTAACAGAGTTGACAACAGGCAGGCAAATGAAAACGTGGTCAGGACCACACCAGAAGTTAGAACAGAGATGTGTCTAGAGGCAGGTCAGCAGCAGGCAAGCAGATCAGAGCAGCAGATATGGGTTTGAGTAGCTGTTAAAGACCATCCTCTAACTTTCTGAGCTATGTTCATTAATTAGGTTGTCTGTCCCTAAGACAGGGATTAGGAATGTGTATCTGTGCATCTGCACATCCATGCATCCATGCAGCATGTCTCAATTTATGAGCATGTTTACACAAATATGTGCCAATGCAACCAGTTGGCAATGGTAAACGTGTGTGCATGCCATCTACGGCTGCCATCCTTACACATTTGTAGGCAGGTGCCTACAAGGATGATTGTGTGTGTTATGAGTTAGTAGGTCTTCCCAGATTGGGAAGGGGTTAACTGTGGCTTGGCACTTTTCCCAGGCTTTTTAGATCTTGTCTTGCTTCCTGGTTGAGATATACACTCACGGACACATTTTTTAGTACACCTTCATAGCCTAAATCGTGGTATAGATTTAACAAGGTGTGGAAACATTCCTCAGAGATTTTGGTCCATATTGACATGATAGCATCACGCAGTTGCTGCAGATTTGTCGGCTGCACATCCATGATGTGAATCTCCTGTTCCACCAAATGCTCTAATGGATTATGATCTGGTGACTGTGGAGGCCATTGGAGTAAAGTAAACTCATTGTCATGTTCAAGAAACCAGTTTGAGATGATTTGAGCTTCGTGACATGGTGCATTATCCTGCTGGAATAATAATAACTTCTATAGTTGGGAAGATACTGGAGAGTTTAATAAAATACCACATAGATGAGTTCTTGCTGGGAAAAAAATTGTTTAGGCAACAAACAGCATGGATTCATGAAAGACAGAAGTTTTCAAACAAGACTGATTTCTTTTTATGAGGGGGTAAGTAAAACCTTGGACAGAGCGGTGGCTGTGGACATAGTATACTTGGATTTTGCAAAAGCGTTGACACAGTTCCTCACACACGGCTAATGTAAAGTCGACAGGCTTGGAAATATCAGTTTGTAAATAGATAGATGACTGGCTAAAACACAAAATTCAGAGAGTAGTGGTTAATGAATCTTACTCTGAATGGTCTAAGATATTAGTGGTGTACCCTAAGGTTCAGTGTTAGGACTCTTACTTTTTAATATCTTTATAAATTATATAGGGTCAGAGATTTAAAGTACCATCACCGTCTCCAACTTACAAGCCAACCTCAATGCAATGTTTCATTGGGCAACTATGTGGCAAATGAGGTTAAATGTAGATAAATGTAAAGTTATGCACTTGGGGGCTAAGAATATGCATACCTTATACATACTAGGGGGAGTACAACTGGGGGAATCCATAGTGGAGAAGGATCTGGGGGTTTTGGTAGATCATACGCTTAATAATAACATGCAATGCCAAGCTGCAAGGTCCTTTCTTGTATTAAGAGAGGTATGAAATCCAGAGAGAGATATAAGTTTGCCCCTGTACAAATCATTTGTAAGACCTCATCTGGAATATGCATGTAACGGAATGGCCCGTGGAACACAGAAGCTCTTGAAAAGTATGAGATACTCTTGTTTCAGCTTCACCGATGACTCTTATGTCTAAAATCATCCTATGTCCACTAGGGGCATAGGATGACTGAGAAATTATACCTTGGACTACCTGAGATGGGACAGTAATGATAATTCACAATGTATTCCACGATATCTTGAAATATTACTGTTTGTTGATTCTGAACTCAACAGGTTAATTGAAAGAGTGATTCATTCAATGTGGGGACACATAATGTTAGGTGTTAATGTCATCTGTTGTGATGTAAATTAAGCTAGGATGGCTTCTGAAGGACCTCTTATTGTGTTGTTTTAATTTACACTGTATTGTGTGAAGTTCTATTGATGATAATTGTGTATTGCAAGTTAATAGACAGTCTAAAGGTCAGATATCTGACTTATCAGCTGTAGTTAATTAGCTCATGTAAATTATGTCTGCTAAAGGAATGCATATTGTATAGCAGGTGTCTATCTTGAAAGATCATATCTCAGAGTCACCTTGTCTGGGTAAATGATTAGTTAATTAGCTCATGTAAATTAGATCAAGAGCTATTGCCAGAAAGTCTACCCAGAAAGATGTGTATTGGGCTCCTTGTGTCATGTTGTGGGTAGAGTTGAGTCATTGTTCATTGTGGTTCCTCACTGTATATAAGAGCCTGATTTTCCCATTAAAGAGTATATTCGTTTTGAACCAGAGAACAGAGCTGTGTCTCGTTACTGGGAGAATTCGTATGGGTCGTGTTCGTTTGCCTGACTGTGGAGTGTCGATAGCTGTCTTGGGTTCGGGATGGAATATCTTAAACGGCATTAACCCCTGTCCCATTTGGGGTTCCGTTACAATGCAGTTCAGTTTTGGGCACCAGCTCTCAAAAAGGATATCGGGGAACTGGAGAAAGTGCAGAGAAGGGCAACCAAACTGATGAGAGGCATGGAGGAGCTCAGCTATGAGGAAAGATTAGAGGAACTAAATCTATTCCCTCTTGAGAAGAGGAGATTAGGGGGGATATGATCAACATGTACAGCTATTTACTTTAAGGTCATCAAAGAGGTCAAGGGGGCACTCTTTACATCTAGAGGAAAATCAATTTTATCTCCAAATACAGAAAGGTTTCTTCACAGTAAGAATTGTGAAAATATGGAATAGACTCCCTCTAAAGGTGGTTCTGGCCAGCTCAGTAGATCCTTTTAAAAAAAGGCCTGTACATAATATAACTGGGTACTAACATTTATAGGTAAAGTTGATCCAGGCAATATCCGATTACCTCTGGAGGCATTAGGAATTTATTTGTTCCCCTGCTGTAGCAAATTGTAACGTGCTTTGCTGTTTTTTTTTCCTTCCTCTGGATCAACTGTGGGTATAGGATTGTGTATATGGGATTGTATGTTGTTTTTTTATTATTAGTGGTTCAACTAGATGGACTTTTTTCAACTTAACTAACTATGTTACTATATATATGTGTAGTTTCTATACTTTTGTGAGTATTCATTTTCAACTTTTTGTAATTATACCTTGTTGGAACTTACTACAGAAGCATTTTAGTTCTGTCTCCCTCCCTTTCCCCGCTCTCCTTGGTTTACAGATTGGATCCCTCCTTCGTTTTGACAGCAGCACCCCTAGGTCATCAGTCCCTTTTGTCTAGTTAAAAGGGCTCCCCGCTCATAAAGCCCCCCCTCCCAATTTTGGTCTGTATTATTTTTGGTTTGTATCATTGTCTTTGTTTATTCTATGAGTGGTTATGTGCTGATAGCCTAGCGCCATTCCTGGCCTTGGAGAAATAATATTGTTTTATTTCAAGAAGGATCCTTGTCAGGATCTACACAGATGCTTGATCGGCAGTTGGCTTAGCTGAGAGCCTGAGCCAGCTGCTCCGGACCCTCTACAGTCCAGCACTTGAGTGAGCAGATCAGAGACTAAAAATCACCACTCTCTGGTCAGTGAAGACAGAGCTGAGCAATCGAGAATCATGTGATCACTCAGTTGTCAGGCTTAGATCCAGAAGGGAAAAATATTAAACTTCAGCTTTAAAGAGAAAACAAATGCAGCCACCACATCTAAAGGTTGCAAATTGCAATATTTTAATGTTTTTGAATTGAACACTTCAACTTCCTTTTCCTTAACCTTGTAGTTCTTTGTCCTTGAAGTTTTAGTGACAAAACACTGGACCTTATCTTCACAGAGCCAAACTGCTGTCAAAGAAAAGGCATTGCCTTTAGTGAAAATTAACCCACATTTGTTAAATTTCAAGCCAGACAAATCTTACAAGTCTGTAATGACAATTGATGGACATACTTAATGTGAAAAGGGCAGCACACGGCCTTAATAAGAATTTATGTCTTCGGAATATTGGTGTGCTTACAGTTCATAATAATTATATATTACATAGTATCATATATTTAGCATATGACAAACAACCAACACATCTTATTAAAAATGCAACCATGAGTTTTGTCAGTTAAAAATGTCAAATGATATTATCAGGGGAATTCATAATGAGTGCCTAAGAATCTTTAAATTCTCATGTCCCTCTACATGACAAATGCCAGTGTGTGCAACAAATGTATTTATTGATCTGGGGTATGCTCTGCTTTTGGAGGCGCACTGAGATCATAGTGTCCTTCATTTGGATACCTCGTCCTCAGCGCAGCTGAGCTACCTCCTACCACTATTTGCTGTCACACAGAAGCTGGGTGGGCAGCCTGATGGGGATTTGCAAACAGCAGTTACCCATCAAGTCTGTTCCCCTTGTAAATGACAGCAGGCAGTGGGCAGATCCATAGCCAACAGAGCCTGTTATTGACTATAGAATCCACCCACTACCTGCTGTAAATCAGAGTGTACCTGATGGGCAACTAGCGTCTTAAGTTCCCCATCAGGCTCCACCCACTGTCAGCATCACTGGTTCCTAGGAGGTTGTTGGCTGTGAAGCCAACAACATCCTTTACAACCAATGACAGGTGGGAAGGGGAGGGGATAAAGGTGGAACATATGCTGTTCTGCTATGTAGCACACAGAGACAGACATTCTGCCTGCCTCTGTACTCCAACTTAAGGCCCCGTACACACGGCAGAATTCAGCGAGAAACTCGGTCAGAGCCGGATTCTGCCGAGAAACTCTGTCGTGTGTACACTTTCGGCCCGATGGAGCCGCCGAGGAACTCGTCGAGAAAATAGAGAACATGTTCTCTATTTTCTCGTTGTTCTATGGGAGAACTCGGCCCGCCGAGCTCCTCGGCGGCTTCAGGGCTGAACTCGCCGAGGAACTCGATGTGTTTGGCACGTCGAGTTCCTCGGCCGTGTGTACGTGGCCTTAGAGTTGGTCTTAAAAACCTCCAGTTTCGTTGAACTGATGGTATTTATTTTTGAAT
This sequence comes from Rana temporaria, assembly GCF_905171775.1. Classification (NCBI taxonomy): domain Eukaryota; kingdom Metazoa; phylum Chordata; class Amphibia; order Anura; family Ranidae; genus Rana; species Rana temporaria. Next base: position 110,763,990 of record NC_053496.1, on the reverse strand, counting down.
TGGGGCAGTAATAGTACTACTTTGTAAAAATGGCTCTATTAAGGACTACCTGAATCTGCCGTACGTGTCGGCAAAGCTACCAAATGGCAGCAGGTATTTTTAAAAAAGGGCCATACTGCCTGAAAATTATGTTAGAGTTTTTTGGATTGCACAAAATCTAGTCTTTATAAATCATGCCTGGTGTAATACATTTCTATCGGTCACTATATGGAGGTCCTTGTCTTGGAAATAGACTTTCTTTATGATTTGGTCTTCCTTGTGTGTGAAGGGAAAAAAATAACTTTATTCAGGTTCAAACAGAAATTACAGAACAAATGTAACAAGACACGATTATTGCTTTCTTAAATGACAAGTGTAAGCTTTACCTCTATAATGTCACTTGTAGCAAAACGCTTTTATGTTTTTTTTTGTTAAGTTAAGTGAAATGGCACTTCAGACGCTCCTCTGTGTGATCAGGATAGTCCATCTGTAGCCACCATCTGTTATCAGAGGTCATGCATGAGTAACTGTACCAAATCATTTCTCTATTTACTGTTAATGTGGCATATTATGCAATGTTTAAAAGAATAAAGTATGCTTCACCGAGAGCTAAGGGTAAAGTAGGATAATCTTTTAAAATGGGATCTGATAGAATCGCTAAGTATGACAGTAACTTTTTGACCTACTTTCCTTGCAATGAGGAACCAATGCATACTGTGCACTACTATACAGTCCAGGACCTTTCACCCTGAATCCACTGCATCTGTGCCTGCCTACATCATGATTAAAGTAGATCTCAACCCATCACTAAAATATAAAATATAAATTGGATTTATAGGCAAGGCAAATGTGTCCCTTTGCAGAGATTTCTCTTCACTTCATGTCCCATTGCTAAACAGGAAGTGAGAGGTAATCCCTGCAAATTAAGGGCATTCCTTGGGGACCCCCTGGTCACCAGAACTGGTGTTCCCATTGGAAGATTTCCTCTCTATTACTTTTCTGGACACAATCCAAAGTTTGTGATTTTTCTTTACTTGAATTTTCAATGATAATGGTAAACAGGACAAATAGAGAGGGTGAATCTCCTTAATGGGGGCACAGACAGCAATAGAGTCTGACAGGTGTCATTTGTTGTATGTTTTAAAATGGCAGTAGGGTGGATCTGGTATTCTGGTGGGCCGTTTTTAAATTGCCCTGTACTTACACATTAAACAGAGCAGATCATAGGCACAATTTACAGCCAATCATAGTGGCTCTGTACCTTGTGATAGGCAATCACAGTTATCACAAATGTAAGCAGTACTGCTTACATTTGAGAACCCCCCCCCCCCTTCCTCCCAAAATGGAGGATGGAGAATATTATGGATGGAGGGAAAAAATTTATGTCATTTTTTTTTGCACAAATAGAGCTTTCTTTTAGTCATATTTGATCACCAATGTGTTTTAATTTTTTTCTGCGCTATAAACAAAAAAGACTTAAGATAATTTTGAAAAAAATATATTGTTTACTTTCTGCTATAAAACACACACACATATATATATATATATATATATATATATATATATATATATATATATATATATATATATATATATATATATATATTGTGACAGGAAGCCAGGTAAATCTGGGGGTGTTGTCACAGATGGGAGATACATTTCTGCCTTGTTTAGAAAATTCACCAATTACTATCAGGTGTCTGCTGCAGAGGTAGCCAGAAAGGTTTAAGGACGTTGGATAGCTTCAGCTGTTCAAAATGAGGAAATTAACACCTCTATAAATTGTCCAGAGGATTACTACTCAATGCTGCATCCTGAGGCTTGTTGAGTTAAGGAGAGCAGTGAGCTGAGGAAGACTTCTGAAGGTGAAGTGGTTGTTGATATCTTTGCTGTGTGATAAGAAAATCAAAAAGACTATTGTTTTCTGCTGGAAGACCAGCAGTGTCTGCCCAGCAGTAGGCTGTGCCAGACTCCATAGGTAGGTTCCTGTGTTGTGAAGGTAGATGGCCCAAGTGGCCAGGGTTTATTTTATGTTTTATTTTGTTTATGCTGCTTTGATGCTTGCACTTGTTTCCAGCAATATGGAAGAATAAGCCATAACCCTTGTTTTTCAACTACCCACAGCTGCCTCTCTGTATAATTTAGTGTGTAGTGAACCCACTCAGGAGGTCACACACCACGCTACCGAGCTAACCCCTTACACATATATATATATATATATATATATATATATATATATATATATATATATATATATATATATATATATATATCAAATTTCTTTATAAATTTAGGCCAGTATGTATTCTACTACATGCTTTTGGTAAAATGTCTGCAGTCTGTGACCAGCTCCTATATCATGTCTGCAGTCTCTGATCATCTCCTGTACCATGTCTGTAGTCTCTGACCATCTCCTGTACTACGTCTGCAGTCTCTGATCATCTCCTGTACTATGTCTGTAGTCTCTGATCATCTCCTGTACCTTGTCTGTAGTCTCTGACCGTCTCCTGTACTATGTTTGCAGTCTCTGACTGTCTCATGTACTATGTTTGCAGTCTCTGATCATCTCCTGTACTATGTCTGCAGTCTATGACCATCTCCTGTACTATGTCTGCAGTCTCTGACCATCTCCTGTATCATGTCTGTAGTATGTCTGGGGGGTCTTTCTAACAGACTCTCTAACAGAAGCCCTCTCTGTGTCCATCAGAGAGGCCCCCCCTCCAGGTCCCAATAAAGTACTCTGCTCCTCTTCCTATATTTTGTTTATTGTAAAGAGATCATATAAGGGTCCCAGGGTAATGACGACTTTGTGGGGGAGCATTTCTGTGGTCATTGCCATAAAAAACATTTGTAAAGGGGAGGAGTTAGTAAAATGACCACGCCCATGTGGGGGGCGCCAGAAATATTTCTGCACCCAGGCGCCTGTGACTCTAGGATCGGGCCTGCAGGTGAGGTCTTACTAATAATTTGTACACATGTAGCTACCTGATGTTTAGGCAGGGTTGCTAACACATTTAGTTTGCCAGGTAGTAATTGTCCTGGTTATTGTTAGAAGATCCACTGATTTCCTGTCTAATTCTGGAATTGCTTCACCCTTTCTCTTCTGTCACTAGGTGCCACTTTGGCTGGTGACATTAGATCAACAAGGGCATGGCAAGGTCAGATTATGGGTGTCTCAGGCAATTGGCAGGGGTTTCTTTAGTCCCTTGGCCTGCTAGGAGAACCTATTTATTTGGGTGGAGTCAGGTGATCGGGATTCTGTGTCACCTGGACGGTACCTGAGCTGAACACCCCCCCATTCGGTTCGCACCAGAACCTTCGAACGGACCGACCGTTCACGCAAACATTTAGACATCTATGGGACTCGAACATTCAAATTCAAAAGTGCTAATTTTAAAGCCTAATATGCAAGTTATTGTCGTTAAATGTTTTTGAGAACCCGGGTCGTGCCCCAGGGAACATGTATCAATGGAACAAAAAGTTTTAAAAACGGTCGTTTTTTCTGAAGCAGTGATTTTAATGATACTTAAATAAAAAATAAAAAAATTCCTTTAAATATTGTACCTGCTGGGTGTCTATAGTATGCCTGTGAAAACGTCTTTGAGAACCCGGTCTTGCCCCAGGGAACATGTATCAATGGAAAAAAAGTTTTAAAAACTGTAGTTTTTTCTGGAGCAGTGATTTTAATGATGCTTAAATAAAATAAAAAATGAAAAATTCCTTTAAATATTGTACCTGCTGGGTGTCTATAGTATGCCTGTGAAGTGGCACATGTTTAGAACTATCCCTGCACACAATGAGATTACTATAAGAAAAAAGTAATTTAAAACTGCTTGAGGCTTTAATGTAATGTCTGGTCCCTACAATATGGATGAAAATCATTGAGAAAAAAGGACAGACACAGACAGTACACACACCACGTAGCTGTGGGTGCACACTGCAGAGGACAAGGGCAGTACACACTATGTAGCTTTAGGTGCAATCTGCAGAGGACACGGGCAGTACACACCAAGTAGCTTTAGGTGCAAACTGCAAAGGACAAAGGCAGTACACACACTACGTAGCTTTAGGTGCAAACTGCAAAGGACAAAGGCAGTACATACCACGTAGCTTTATGTGCAAATTGCAGAGGACACGGGCAGTACACACCAAGTAGCTTTAGGTGCACACTGCAGAGGACACAGGCAATACACCAGGTGAGAATACTGCAGCTAGCACAATCACCTGCCAGTAAATTAGGAAGAGCTGATCTAGCTCAACTATACAGTATATAAATATATATACAACACCTGGGATGCATATATATCCTCTACACACTGTAACTTTAACTGACTAGCCTGCCTGCCTACCTGCTCTATCTACCTACTAAAAATTACACTCTCTCTCTCTCTCTCTCTCTCTGTCTTTTCTCTTTTAACCACCGCAACACACTACACAAGGCCGACCTGCAGGCGGCCTTTTATAGTGTGGGGCGTGTACTAAACCGCCTGAGCCATAATTTCGATGACGCAGTGAATTATGGGCTGTGAAACGTAACTCGAATTTGGTGCGAACGGCCCAAAACGTTCGTAATTCGACGAACAAACGAACATACGATGTTCGAGTCGAACATGAGTTCGACTCGAATACGAAGCTCATCCCTACTGGACGGCTGTCTGGGTGGACGTGTGTTATGTCGCCCTGGGTTGCCAGGCCGGAAGCCAGAGGCCTTCTCTCAGGGACACCTGGCTGCTAGGCTGCCTGAGGCCTATTCTGGAGCAGGAGAAGCAGCATACATTTGGGACTGCAGGATTGGAGTCCAACCGAGTTGCGAAGGTTCAGCCGGGTGGGGAACCAGTTGTGGTCGGAGGTAAAGGGGAAGCAGTTGCCACTAAGGGACCATCCACCTTATTACCAGAGACTACTGTGAGTAAGCTCAAGCAAGTACCAGAGCAGTCTTCTCACCAGCCGGGGACGGCGAAGAAGTGGGAAAGCTTCAGTGAGTGCTATGCCAGGGATCCAACAGGTTAGCTGTGGTGACTGTTACAAGTTAAGTTGCCATTGGAGACAGCAGTCCTACCTCTACAGACATGGCATCCAGGTGGAGGCCTTTCCCTGTATAGCTGTCTACCTATAGTGTCAAACAGATGATGTCCGTGGGACGAAACGCGTCGGGGGACCCAACTGTTGCTACTACTTTGCACAAAGCGCTTGTAGATCCATCAAAATGTAAGTGTTCTTACTACATTAAATTTTCAACATTCAACACAGAGTTACGCTATGTGGATGTTTTTTTCTTCCTAATCTATGGTACACACCCTTCCATACACATCCAGGATTTTTTTTTGGACCATCATGTCCTGTGAGACCATTGCTAATTGTGTATCGCTACACTTTTTTGTTTTTAATTTTTTTTGCTATTTGTATATGTGCAGTGTTAGCGGCTTACCTATAGGGCAGAGCGGTATTTTTCTGTATAATAATCAGTAGGATCTCGACACGCTTGGGACACACAGTCGTACACACATATATACATATATACTGGGCCAATTTGAACAGGACCCAATTAATGGATCCAATTGGTTAAACAGTGCTGTGTTAGGGAATCGCTTACACTGACCCGCCTCTCAGCCAATCAGGTGCATCGGGTCTGGTTACTGGTCACCGGATTGGCTGAAGCGACATTGAGGGTGGGAGAAGACATCGAGGGAGCGTGGAGAGCATGGCGCTGACCCGAAGAAGGTAAGTTCCGGGCTGGGGGAAACTGGCTGCATCATTTGGGGGCACAAACTGGTGGCAATTGGGGGCACAAACTGGCGGCAATTTGGGACACAAACTGGCGGCAATTGGGGGCACAAACTGGCTGCAATTGGGGGGACAAACTGGCTGCATTTGGGGGCACAAACTGGCTGCAATTGGGGGGACAAACTGGCTGCATTTGAGGGGACAAACTGTCTGCATTTGAGGGGACAAATTGGCTGCATTTGAGGGGACAAACTGGCTGCATTTGGGGGCACAAACTGGCTGCATTTGAGGGGGCAAACTGATGGTATTTGATGGGCACACTGGCTGTGTTTAATGGGCACAGTGGCTGCGTTTAATGGGCACAGTGGCGGCAATTGATGTTTTTTTTTAGTTTGTTTGCACCAGCCACCACTGACACCCACCATGCCTGTTAACCCACTCTACAAGGAAGCATGTCAGCTCTTCATAACTCTTATGGTCACCATCATGCCTCTAGAGAGGTCCGGGAGGTCACTATACAGGGGTAAAATTATATCTTTCACTCTGGAGTCCATACCTCTCTTAATACAAAAGAGGATTTTGCTTGCTTTTGAAACTGCAGCTTGGCATTGCATACTAAGCTTATGATCTACCAGAACAACCTGCTGGCTGTAAAATAGCTCAAAAACGGGTTGCACCTGATTGGTGTCACCCAACTCCTTAGATTTTTAAATTAACCACTTGCTTACTGGGCACTTAAACCCCCCTCCTGCTCAGACCAATTTTCAGCTTTTAGCGCTCTCACTCTTTTAATGACAATTGCGCGGTCATACAACACTGCACTGATGGGTGGCAATGATGGGCCCTGATAGGCAGCACTGCTAGGTGACACTGATGAGGCACTGATTGGCACCACTGGTGGGCATTGATAGGTGGCACTCGTGAGCATTGATAGGTGGCACTTTTTTGCACTGGTGGGCACTGTGGGCACTGGCAGGTGGCATTGGCAGGTGGAACTGGCAAGCAGTACTGGTGGGCACAGATGAGGTGCTTGTGTCCATTCCTCTTCGGGACCGATGTCCCTTGCATGAGAGCCGGTGATCAGATTACCGAGCTTTTGTTTACATCACGTGATCAGCTGTAATTGGCTAACAGCTGATCACATGGTAAGGGGCTGGGATCGGCCCCTTACGCGGATCTGTGATCACCCGAGTCTCAGTGATCACAGCGTGCAGGGAGCGTGCGAAGGGGAGGACGTCTATTGACGGCCTCCCGGCAAAGAAGGTCCGCGCTGTAGCCGTCATTTGGCTATAGTGCGGATCTGAAGGGGTTAAGGCCCCTTTCACACATGTGGAACATTCATTTCATCACTTTAGTCACGTCAAAACAAATAAAGTATTTATCAGATTTTCATCGGTTTTTCATCAGTGCTCATCGGTTTTTCGTCAGTTTTTTTTACATCCACTACCAATGCAAAAACAGATGAAAAACTGTCCACTGGTCAGTTTACATCAGTTGTTCGTCCGATCTGTTTTTTTTTTTTTTTTTTTTTACGGAAGAAACATAGAGCTTTGATCAGTTTTAAAAAACGGATGATGACGGATGCGGATGTAAACTGATGTAAATAGATGATCATCCATTTACATCCCTTTTTCCATAGAGATGCATTGATGGTTGTTTTTCATCTGTCAACGGATGGATGAAAAATGGACAAACGGACAGCATGTGTGAAAGGGGATGTTAGGCAGGAGGTGACTGACATGGCCACACACTGAGTGAGTTTTGGCTGGTGTTATGAATAGGCCACAATTCTTACAATGTATGTCCAAGTTACATGTTGCCCAATTTCTGTTCTAGATTCAGACCTCAGCTACGATACACTGAACAAAAAGAGTGACCTCACATACTGTATCCCCTTTATTTTAAAAGAGCTTATTTTGTACTGTTATATTGCAAACGATCAATTGAAAAATCAGTTTTCAGTAGACAGACCCTTTAAGAACAAAAACATATAGAAGAAAATATATTTTAGTTTCAGGCATACAACGGGTCATACACATCCATATGTACATGCCTACAGTATATGCTCCAGTAACCTTAGGTTAGTGAAGGAATGTGCTGAAATATGAAGGTAAGCTGGGAATAAGCTGTTGCCATGAGAAGGTTAATCAGTAACATGGATGCTAGCGGCAGTGAAAATTTGAAGTTGTAAGCCAGCCTGGCTTGGGATTTCAGAGGTTAGAATGTAACACAGACCTGCCTGGAGAAAAGTTTAGAATAAGGGGTGAATATTGATAAATCGCTCTGTCGGCCTATCTGACAAAAGTGACTGTGGTGAAAAGTGCAAGAATATCATTGCACATTCATACATATGGGTGGAAATTCATTATGGCCAGCTGTTTGCTGTTGACATTTCAACCTGCTGTGGCTGTGATTGAATATTTGTGAAATACCATGCATTTTTAAAATCAGACAAACAGATGGAAAAATTGGAACTTGATTATCTAGAATTTATTTTACACTCCTGAGAAATAATGTTTATCTGAGCTATGTAGGACTCATAAATGTCATTGTATAGGGTCTGATTTGGGTCTCCACACCGTATCTTTTCATGCTGCATTACTGTTTTTCATCTTAGGCCTCGTACACTAAGGTGACCAGATTTTTAAAATGAAATCCGGGGACATATTTTTTCTTTACTAGTAATGGCAACAAAAAGCGACTCTATGCCCGTCGCCGCTCCCGCCTCACAGCCTCTCAAGTCTCACTCTCCGGGCCCCGGCTACTACTGGGTGGGGAGCGGAGGAAGATCACTCCGCCAGGGAAGGCAAGGAGATAGGCAGGCGTCTGGCCGGGACTTGAGCCAAGGCAGAAGAACATGCGAGTGAAGCTGAATTGGCATGCGCCCGAAACTGAAGAAATATTCCCTCCGCTCCGACCAGCACATGATCATCAGAAAGGGGCACAGATAATGGGAAAAATACAACCCCCTTATGCTAGTAGGCACGACGAAGTGGGGGTGTGTAATTCAAATTTTTTTATTTTAATTCTGCACTGACTGTCTTTGAAATTGCCCCTGCCCCCTATTAAATCCAATCTGGGGACAAAACCAGGGACAGACTTGGTCCGGGGACAGTGTCCTCAATCAGGGGACTGTCCCCTGAAACTGGGGATGTCTGGTCACCCTATCGTACACACGACCGAGATTCTCTGCAAAAACCAGCAAGAAACTTGCTGAGAGATATTTTTTTGCCGAGGAAACCGGTCGTGTGTACATTTTCGTCGAGGAAACTGTCGAGAAACTCGACGAGGCAAAAATAAAACATGTTCTCTATTTCCTTGACGGGAATGGAGAAAATTGGCTTGTCGAGTTTCTCGACGGCTTCACAAGGAACTCGACGAGCAAAACGATGTGTTTCACCCGTCGAGTTTCTCGGTCGTGTGTACGAGGCCTTAGAGTGTTACTCCAGCCAACGTATAATTTTTTAAAATTTTGGGTGAAATCACTGTTTGTTCCTCTGTGTCTCTGGGCTGACTGGGTCTAATGGGAGTGGTTTCATAATTATCGATCAACTGTGCACCTGCAGAGCACTAATGTGGAGAGCTGCTTGACCTGCATCCCTTTAGACATGTTCCCAAAGGGAGTAGCTCACCAAAAATGACATTTGTGTTGCAAGGGATGCCTGAAATCTGTATCTTAGGCAGACTTCTGGGAAAAGTTACAGAGGAGGTCTAGGGCTAGAATTATTGCTTTTGCTCTAACGATCGCAGCGATGCCTCACATGTGTGGTTTGTATTGGCATCAGGCCAAATCTATATCCTGAAGAGCCTGGTATGGATTGGGGGAACCACATGTTGTTTATTAATTTTTTATTGTAGTGTTTTTGTTTACATCCTCCTGTCAACTGGGAATCCCCACTGACAGCAGATGAGTCATTGGTTATTAAGGACGCAGTGGGTGGCAGCTCCATAACAACCAGCTATAATTGTATATGTTTGTTAAATAGCGTGTGGCTAGGCCACAACTTATTTAACTAATGCATTTGTTTACTTTTTTTTATGAACTGACATTTAGGCAGGTTTATGTGGTATTAACTGAGGGTCTCTTATTTTTGCAGTAAATAGCGCATAAACCTATAGTGAATTGACATTTTCATTATTGTATGCAACATTTTTTGTATACATGACCCAAATATTTCCTTTAGTGAATTCAGCCCAATGACTCTTTAATGTTGTCCCAAGACAACTGTATGGCTTTCACAGGAATAGGAGAGGAGAGAGTCACATGGCAAAAGCAAATACAGACAGATAGGTAGATTCAGGTACGAAGGCTTAAACTTGCGGCGGCGCAGCTTAGCAAGTGATGATTCTCAATGTACTTGCCTGCTAATATACGGCGGCGTAGCCTAAAGCGGGCGGGCATAAGGGCGCCAAATTCAAATGTCTTGGAGGGGGGCGTGTTTGATGGTAATGAGGCTTGACCTTTTATTTAACTGCGCATGCGCCGGGCGCCTACATTTCCCAGTGTGCATTGTGGCTAAGTATGCCGCACGGGCCTATTGATTTTGACGTGGACGTAAACGACGTAAATCCCGATTCGCGGACGACTTACGCAAACAACGTAAAAATTTCGAATTTCGCGGCAGGAACGGCGGCCATACTTAACATTACTATTCCACTACGGCCTATCTCTTACGCAAACGGCGTAAAAGTACTGCGCCGGCCGGGCGTACGTTCGTGAATCGGCGTATCTCCTCATTTACATATTCTACGCCGACCGCAATGGAAGCGCCACCTAGCGGCCATCCAAAATATTGCAATCTAAGATAGGACGGCGCAAGCCGTCGTATCTTAGATATGTTTAAGCGTATCTCTGTTTGAGCATACGCTTAAACATAAGTCGGCGTAGATTCTGAGTTAGGTCGACTTATCTACTGATAAGTCGGCCTAACTCTACCTGAATCTACCTAACTAACTTTAACTCTTCGTCATTCACTGTCAAAAATGTAAAGTGGTTGTAAACCTCAGACATGAAATATAAACAAAGCTTATCCCTCTATAGTGTGTGCTTGTCTCAATCCAGAGCATGTAAGTTCTGTTTGCTGCCATATTCCTTTGCTATCAGCATAGTCACTTCTGACATGTTTTACTGATACCAAGAGACAAATGGTGACAGGGGACGGCACAGCCTGTGATTGACAGCCTTAGCTCTGTTCCTGTGTGATGGGGGTAAGGTGTCCCTTCCCTCCCCTCCAATCAGCACTCAGAGCCCAGACGGTGGTAGCGGTGCCCACAACTGTGATTTTAAGCTTCCACAGAGATCTCCCATTAATTTTAAATTCAACTTTAAGTCCTCATGCACACAGGGCTTTAAAAAAAAATTTGCTGCAACGCCAGGAAAAAGCAGCTGTAAAAACACAATTTAGAAGCGTTTTGCATTGTTGTTAATGTACGTGTCACTAGGACCTCCCACTTGTTTTCAGAATCTTCTAGAGCTTTCTGGAAAGGTGGAGAGGGGAGGTGATGCCACCTGGGGGTATGCTGAGGGGCCCTGACAAATCCCCAATCTGGATTGGCAGGGGGCAGGCCTCCTTAAATACACAGGGTCAGCCCAGCTGGGGAGGAGTTGATCGGGTGAAAGATGGAGATGGAGTGTTGGGTTGTCAGGGCCTTTGAGGGAGCTCCCCAGTCTGGGGTGACCTTGGGCCTGGGCCCGGGTGCGTATGTGAGCCTCTTACAACCCACAGAGGTGTCCTGGACATGAGGCACCAGAGGAGCAAGAGAGGACAGTGGGAGAACACTGCCGGGCAAGTCTTCAGGAGTTCCACAGGGGCAGCCAGAATGAATGGTGAGGACTGAGAGGCACGCCTGAGAGGACTTAGATGCATCAGTCTGGGATGGGTGAAGAGTCAGTCTAAAGGATTGTGGTGGAAAGGGGCAGCTGGCAGTGCCTGAAAGGCGTGGTACTGGGAGCAGTAGCCAAAGGGACAGCTAGCACTGGCACTTTCTATTTTGCTACACTATAGGGGCCTGCGGGCCTTGCCTGTAAAGGGCATCTTCTTAAGGCCTGGCTGCGCCAGTGTCAGGCCTACAGTGCTAGGTAGTCAAGGAAATGCAAGCAAGGATGTGCTGGAGGAGTAAGGAGTGATAATCTGCAAGCAAGGAAGTGCAGGAGAAGAGGTGATTTTACAGTATATATTGATGTAGTCCCAACTTTGACTGTTAATTACCTGGATATCTCATACGTTCCCATCCCTATCCAAGTTTACTTTCCCTCAATAAAACATAAAAACAAGTGCAAGGACTGCTTTCTTGTCTCTGGCGTTAACGTTTAGCAGCGTTTCTCTTCTATTTTGCACTCCCAAATCCAATTACTACAGCTTAAAAATGCTTCATATGGCTAGCCAGACAGATAAAAACGATCCCTTGCAATGGGACCATGTCCACACTGCAAGAGTTAAAGTAAACTTGCCCCATCATCCGAGCGGTGGATAGTCAGCCAGAACAGCTTACTGAACAGCTTACTGAGGAGGAACAGGAAGTGAGAAATTCAGACAAAGAAAAAAAAACATTTAGAAGGGAAATCGAAGGAAAAGGTAAGTGAACCAACAATGCACTAGCGTAAAGGAACCTATTTAGAAAATAAAAAACAAACCTTTACAACCCCTTTGAAAATGCTTCATATGGCTAGCCAGACAGATAAAAATGATCCCTTGCAATGGGACCATGTCCACACTGCAAGAGTTAACTGCTCATTTTGCCTTGGGTTAAAAAGGGAGTTTTATTTACCTGATCCTCCGCTTCCCCGGCAGGCGTCACTTCCCCACAATCCGCTGGTGAACTGTCTCTTGACATCCTCACATCCACAACAGGGCTTATGGACCCTTCCCTGGTCTTGATGTGGTAAGGACCCTAGGAGCCTGGTGGTACAGAAGCTGCTGGGAGGAGCCGAGGATCAGGTAAGTATGTCTCCTTTTATTGTTCCTCCAGATATAAAACATTATCTTTGGTTTTCACTGCTTTCACCATGTTGTATCGTATTGTATTTCCACTTTATTTTAGTTATTTATTTATTTTTCCAGCAAAACAATATATACAACCCTGCAAAGTACAGTGAGTGGATGGCATAAATCATTTGTCAAAGCACTGACTATCATATGTCTAAGAACTGAACATTACTGTCAGTTAAAGCACATTTGGATGACAATTCAAACCATACAGCTTTGCTTTCCAAAGGAGATTATCTCAGCCACTATAAAGCATGGATGAGATCTGTAGCACTGAGAGGATATTGCAACGTCCTGATGCAGTCTAATATCTAAGCTCCTAATGTTTTGCAGATGAAAATCTGGATCTATCTTTCTTTGCATACATCTATATATTCCCATCATTAATGCTCTCCTCATTAATCTAAGTACTGTTGCCACATTTGCCAACATGTCATCCAGGGATTAAACCATATTTCATTGTGCAATGCTTTGCTAAATCCAGATTTGTGTCCATCAAGTTACCCATTTTTTTTAAAGAGGGATTATCTCTATACATATGTTTATGGGCAAATAATCATGTATCAAGAAGTTGCCAGTTTCTGAGCAGAAGATAGAACAGGTCAGAGCAAAGCTACGTACATTATGGCAAACATTTTTTTTTCTTTTTACGGTTTACTAAACTGAAAGCTGCATGATTCAAAATAGTTGTGCCACTTAAAGCAGCAGCATTGACATGCCAGCCCCCCATTGACACTTTTATAATTTTTTCACCTAATACTAAGCCCTGCTATCAAGATAATGGACTATGGAGAAACAGGGCAAAGCATATATGACCATGATCCACATTATAAATCTGGTCTTTTGCCATCCCTAGAGGGCTCTGCTTAGGGTGCAGTTTAGACGTTCCTCTTTCTAGGAATTTTTTTAATTAAAGTGATTTTACTTTAAATGCAGGCATTGTTTTACATCTTCAAGTAGATATAAAGTGCAGACACCTAGTGCTTCCTGGTAGTTCCTAATCGCCAGGGAGGCAGCTCATCATAGTGATGGCCAAAAGGAATGTAGGCAAGAAGGTAGGGTCAGGCAAACTTTAAAACTAAGGAAACAAAACAGGAAGTGCCACCTAGGTGCAATATATCAGTCACAATTTATTTAGTTCAAAGGAAATGCACTTACAAACATATGGAAAAAACAGGCTTATCTGTATATGGTGATCGCGGTGTGGTCCGGTCTCAGGTGCATCCAGGCTCACGGGTAGACAGGGGCGTGTAGTTTTTCCATCCTGTGGCCACCAGGAAGCTGGCCAGAACCAGCGTGGAATGCGGACGGTGACCTCACCGGAAGCGGGAACCAGGGAGAGAACCGGGGGAAGGACAGTATAGAGCAAACCACTGAGAAAACTAGGCTACGCGCTCGGAGCCTTTAAAGCTACTTGGAAGTGTCAAGAATGACCTGGTTTTTGGCCATAGCAGTGGTGAATGCGAGCTACTGCAGTTTCTGTATGTACTGGTACCTCCAGCCAGCAAGTAAAGCTCCCGGTCCCCATTTTGATTTGTATTTTGTTTTAGCTACCGCTTCCTGCTTTATAGAAAATGAAACATGTTGTTTATAACAACGCAATGGGGGAGTTTTACTAAAACTGGAGCGTGCAAAATCTGGTTGCATCAGCTGTGCATAGAATCCATTCAGCTTCCCGGCTTTATTGTCAAAGATAATTGAACCAGCTGAAGTTAGAAGCTGATTGGCTACCATGCACAGCTGCACCAGATTCTGAATGCTCCAGTTTTAGTAAATCTCCCTCTATAGCGCCAGTTGAAATTTACACACACAATAAAATGAATTTGTAGAGTGACTCTCCTCCCTGTCTGCCTCTTCAGAAGGAACCCTACTGAGCTTCAGGCCGAGTTCACACTGGTACAATACGACAGTCGTATTACCCTGGATCCGACTTTGCCCTCCGACATGCATCCGACTTCAATGAACAGGGATCCGTCTTTGATCCCTGGCAATACCAGGCACTCTTTAGGGGTAACTCCACGCAAATATGTTGAAAAAAAACAGCAAGGGTTCCCCCTCCAAGAGCATACCAGGCCCATCGGCCTGGCGTCTATTTTAAGGGGAACCCCCATGCTGAAAAAACTGCTTGGGGGTCCCCCAAAATCCATACCGGGCCCTTATCCCAGCACACAGCCTGGCAGGTCAGGAAACAGAAAGGAAAGCGAGCGCCCCCTCCTAAACCGTACCAGGCCACATGCCCTAAACAAGGGGGGGTGCTTTGGGGGCAGGGGGCCCTACGCTCCCCACCCCAAAGCACCTTATACCCATGTTGATAAGGAGAAAGGCCTCTTCCTGACAACCCTGGCCTTTGGTTGTCGGATTTTGCAGGCGGGCGCTTATTGGAATCTGGGAGCCCCCTTTAACAAGGGGCCCCCAGATCCCAGCCCCCCACCCTATGTGAATGAGTATCAGGTATAATGTACCCCTACCCATTCACCTAGAAAAAGTGTCAAAAATAAAATGCAGTAAACAGGTTTGTAAAGTAATTTATTAAGACAGCTCCAGCGTCTCTTTCGGCTTCCTCCCCCCTTCTCTGGCTCTTCTGCCTCCGCTGATGTCTTCTGCCTCTGATGGTTTTTCCCCCCTCTCCGGTTCTTTTCCCCCTGCCACTGTCTTCTGCCTCCACTGATGTCTACTGCATCTGCCGTTTTTTACCCACTCTCCGGTTCTTCTCCCCATGTCCACTGTCTTCTGCCTCTGCCGGGTCTTCATCGAATTTGGGTACTAGGAGGCAGCACTAGAAATTATTTATTCATATCGTAATACAATCAGTTGGTCACAACTAGATTTGAGAAATTTGACATAATTTATTTTGCATATGTGTAAAAAATACAAATGTTCTTCACAGTGTCTTCCTGGATTTTTTTTTATATCAATTCACTAAAATATTACATTTATTTTTATGTGTTACTAGTGTAAGTACCATAATGTGTCTTGATATTGGCCACCTGTAACTTCCTGCATAGCGAATCTTAGTCTAGAAGAAGGGCCAGCACAAGTAGCCAATAACGCTCTGCTACAGTGCATATGTGCTGATAATATACACAAAGACATTGCTACTCTTGTAATCAACAGACTGGGAGTGTTTGTGTTGCTGCTGCATTGTAGGTTAATGACCTGGTTGGGCATTTTGGCAGATTTACAGATATGTTGACAGGTAAAACAGATTCATACATTTATTTTAAGTGTGTATTTTGGGTGTTTGGTGGGGTTTTTGCTTTAAATTTTAAGTTTTACGTTTTATTCAGCTCTGAGCATTTTAAAGCTAGAATTTAAAGCTAGATAGGAATGCCAGCCTGAGGTGCTTGTGAAAGTTAATAAGATCATTACTTTGGGTTGTAGATCGTCTGAATTTTGCATGCATTTCAATATTTCCATCAGGGAAATACCCATTTTTCTATGTTTATTGAATGTCTTTTAATTTCACAAAACTAGAGTCATCTGGGATTGCCCCAATGAAGACAGTCCCATGGAGCTGCAGGGATGAAGATGTTGTTATATTCCTCCTTCCAGTCAGTGATGATTGAGACATAACAGCTGCTTTTGAGCCAAGGCTACCTAAAATCATCTTCCCTTACAAATGACAGAAACAGGTACAAAGAGCATATTGTTTCTGGGTGTAATACATTTCTTTAGACATGTGTAAGTTTATGCAAAGGAGAATGTTACCAACATTTATGGAAATCACCTCCCAAGATTGTGTGTGGAGTCTTTTTTGAATTTGTCTAAATTTTACGTTAAAAATTAAATAAAAAATCATCTTTAACTTTTGGGTGCAGGAAAACGTTATCTATTCTGAAAAGCCTATGTATGCAGTTTACTTTGATATAAAGATCTGTCAGCATTGTGGTTTAACTATTCATAGGGAAAAACTGAAATGTGTATTGGTCCAAAAGGTGTCATTTTGAAGGGGGCTGGGGGAGGGATAGATGTGAAGTGAAAATGTTTAAAAAAGTTGCAGTTATCAACAAAAGTTGGACACTTATTTGTCTATTGCTGCAATAGCGTGCAATAGCAAGGGCCTGGAAGAAGCCGGCTGTTTCGTTTGGAGATGTAAAGAGCATTTTAACGACTCTTATGATTAATGAGAAGATGTCCAGTATTCTTCATGACTCCCAAGCCAAGTTCCTTAAAGTAGAGGTTCACCCTCAATATCAACTACACCTTATTCAGACCAGCTCCGTATTTACTTTGACATTCCGCTATTCATTTTTAAAACGATTTCCATACCTTTATTCTGAAGATAATAGCAGCCACTTCCTGCTATCCCTCCCGCCGCAGTGGGCGTGTCTTCCTTTTCCTCAGCGGCCCAGTGTTTCATGGGACAGGATCGCAGTGTCTCCTGGGAGCACAGTGTGACGCTTCCCAGGAGACGATTCCTAACACACAATGACGAGATATCGCAAGATTTTACTTGTCACATGACTAGGGAAGCAGGTCACGTGATGAGGGCGGATCTAATTCCGCCATTTTACTCGATGGCAAACAGGTGAAATCAGGCATTATACACCTGGAGACACTAAGAGAAGAAGCCATTGCAGTTACGGCGGAACCAAAACATATCGTTTGGTTTTCCGCACTTACCGCTTCCAGAAAGCATTTGCTTGTGGGCTTCACGCTGCCCACAAGCAAAATAAAAACGGGCAGAAGAAATTTTTATAAAGATACATTTCATGCCGAGGGGGAATGCGGGGCACTAGGAACATGAAACATGTGAGTACAATTTTAAGAACATTACAAGAGTTAAATTAACAAAAAAAAAAAAAAAACTCCAGACTGCGGAACCCCCGCTTTAAGGTTTGGGGCTCGTGGTGGTCCTACGCTCTTCCCACTCTGCATCCGATCAGTTTGGGCCTTGCCAATTGACCCCCTCTTCCCTCCCGACCTGGGGGTAACCTACCCTTCCCTTGTATTTTTCCTATCCAACCTTTCTGCTCAATACCCCCTTCCTTCCTTTATCTTTCCTTCCCCTCTCTGGTGTCTCCCCCTCACCACCTAGCTCTCCCCCTCCTATATATTTTTTTTCTTCTTCTTCCTCTCTTATTTGTTTTTCCCCTGTGTTTTTTTTTATTTGTGTGCCTTTTCATTTGTGTTTTTGTTCGTATGTCCTCGAATTTAGCTTTGTTTTTCTAATTTTTGTGGAATTTTCCGCGATTTAATTTCTGAGCAACCAAGCTCAGTTACTCTATGTCAGGGGTGGCCAACCAGTGGCCCGCGGAGCCCTCTGATGTGGCCCTTGACCTCCTTCTCTGTAGTATGGCGGGTCGGCAACCTACCCAGATCGCAGGTTGCTGACCGGCCATACCACAGCATCAGTGTTGTGAATGAAGCTGGTGGTAGAGGAAGAAAGCGGCTGCAGAGCAGAGCCCCATAAGCCGATGCTTCCTCTACAGCGCCAGCTTTTGCCACAGGTGGAGTCTATGGCAAAGTTCAGCTAACCCGCAGGATAGACACAGGTGCACTACGGTGTGCGTAAACCGCAGCACATCAGTGTGAAAGCAGTCTTAGGCCCTTTTCACACGATCGGTCAGATCAAATGGGACCCTCAATTCACCTCTATAGAGCGACAAATGTCTGTTTATGCCTGCCTACCTCCAATCCAAAAAACAGAAGAGAATTCATCCCCTTTCATCTGGGCTGATCGGAGGGCCTATAGAGTAGCCGTGACCTGTTATCTGCCCGCTCCGCTCATTGTGGCCCTCGACTGGTTACCAAGTTGCTTAAGTGGCCCTCACTCTTCAAAAGGTTGGGCACCCCTGCTCTATGTTGACCCCCGGTCTTGGCCGGAGGGTTGTTGATGTTCGACAATTCCCACTACCGCATTTGTGTTTACCGTGCATTATTAAGCTGTGTTATGTCTTGCTTATTTGTTCACATCCCCTGCGTGGGATTATTATAATCGTTTTCTAATTTCTTCGAAAAATCTCAATAAAAAAGATTGTACCTGAAAAAAGTTGCAGTGATACTAAATACATTTTTTTATAAAAAAAAAAAAAAAAGGTTATACTTACCTGCTCTGTGAAACAAAATTGCTTACTTCCTCTTTGAGAAGTCCCTGCTGGCACTTTGGCTCCTATCTCCTTTGGGTGCCTCCTGTAACAAGCCAATTGCTAAGGAGGCGCCCATGAGTTTACACTCCCATTGGGACCTGAGCTGGCCTATAGTTACACACACTACTGGTAGGCCATGCCCTTGGCTCCCTCCTCACAGGAGTTTGCCTATGGCTCTACTGCCCCCAGTTACTCCTGCAAAAGCAGGAAATGGGGGGAGTGGTGCTGGAGCCAGAGACATTTTGGGGACAGAGGAGGGTAGGACGGGGTAGTGGGCATTGTTTACTTCAATGCACAGATTGCATTATGGTAAAACATATTTAGATCTTAGAACTATTTTAAAGTGGCTGTGAAGGCAGAAGGATTTTTTACCCTAATGCATTCTCTGTATGTAAACCCCCCTCCCCTTACCTGAGCCCGATCTACATCAGGTGATGTGCACAAGACCAGAGGCTCTGTCTTCTCTCTCCCTGCTCATTGACTTATGAATAGCTGCTGGAGCTATTGGATCCTGCTACTGTCAATCACAGCCAGTGATGAGGGATGAGACTGAGTCCTGCTGTCTGTGTCAACAGATGCAGACAGCGAGGCTCGGGAACGAGCCAGAAAAAGTGCCCCCATAGAAAGCAGCTTGCTATGGGGGCACCTGGTGGGGGGAGGAGCCAGGATAATTGGCTGTGGATCTGAAAAGAGGAGGATCCGGGCTGCTCTGTGCAAAACTTTGCACATAGCAGGTAAGTATAACATGTGTGTTATTTTAAAGACAAAAAATACATTTAGAAGCTTTATGTGTGTCTCAGTAAGGCTGATTTACTAAAACTGGAGAGTGCAAGATCTGGTTCAGCTGTTCATGGTAGCCAATTAGCTTCTAACTTCAGCTTGTTCAACGCGGGTTTGAAATCGTGCAAGTTCAGCTAAGTTCAGCTAAGCTTGCACAATTTCAAACCAGCGCCTATCAAATGCAGCCTCACCAGGGCCCATCAAATGCAGCCTCACCAGGGCCCATCAAATGCAGCCTCACCAGGGCCCATCAATTGCATCCTCACCAGTGCCCAACAAATGCAGCCTCACCAGGGCCCATCAAATGCAGCCCCACCAGGGCCCATCAAATGCAGCCTACCAGCACCCATCAAATGCAGCCTACCAACGCCCATCAAATGCAGCCTCACCAGCGCCCATTAATACTGCCCACCAGCGCCCATCAATGCAGCCTCACCAGTGCCCATCAAATGCAGCCTCACCAGTGCCCATCAATGCAGCCTACCAGTGCCCATCAATGCAGCCTACCAGCGCCCATCAATGCAGCCTACCAGCGCCCATCAATGCAGCCTACCAGCGCCCATCAATGCAGTCTCACCAACACCCATCAAATGCAGCCTCACCAGCGCCCACCAAATGCAGCCTCGCCAGTGCCCATCAAATGCAGCCTACCAGCACCCATCAATACATCCTACCAATGCCCATCAATAAATGTTTGCTTGCTTCCACTCATTTGGGAGTCGGGACACAGACACAGTCCTCCTTCGGCGATGGGCCTCTGACACTATGTGCGAACAGAGCGGCGGCTGCCTGCTGATGCTGAGACTTTGCTTGCTGCAGAGAGAAGAGAGTAGGAACACCAGTGGCCAGGCGCCCTAGGCAGCATTCCGCCCTAGGCGGTTGCCTAGTTTGCCTATTGGTAGCGCCGGCCCTGAACCCTTTATCACTCTATCAAAGAGAAAAATAACTATTTTGGCTGGAGCTGAGCTTTAAAGCAAATGAGCAGCCAAATTTAATTTGTTCATTATTTTTTTCAGATGTTGGCAAAAAAATTATGTAACCCACGGTCATAGTCAAGGGACGTTGTGATACGCACTATGAATTTTTCAAATGAGCAAACAAGAAAGATTCATGGGAATAAAGGACACATAAAACCTATACTATGTAACATTCTTAGTACTTGACTTGAATCTTCTGGGATTAGAACTGAATATATCAAACAGTGATCGCATTTCCTACAGCTTTCCACACAGGCAAATTACTGTAGCGCTCAGTGACTAATTAAAATCCTGTCTCATATTTTCGCAGTAATTTCATTCTGGGAATTTCTTTGAAGTCCAGATAGCCCACTTAAAGTTTTGCTGCTGGGTGGGATCTGTAACGGCACAGTTATAAAGAAATGAAAAGGACCATGTATTTCCTTCTGGTTCAATAAGCATCGGCCTCCTCTGGAACACTGTTAGCGGGTCATTCTTCCCATTAATATGTAACCAGCAACATATAGTGCCTATGGCACCAAGCGGCCTTTCAGACTCATTTCTTGTGCTAAGAGATTGATGTGAGCTGTACTTGTCACATTAGCTCTCGCTGCTTGCTTCCTTTTCTTGTTTTCATTAGTCTTTCCTCTACAGAGGAAAAAGTCAAGAGCGAGGAAATTAATTAGCAATATAAGCTATTAGTCGAGTAGTCCAGTGGACTTAGACTTCCACTTAATTGGTCTTGATGAAAACGAAAAAGCAGTTTTGGGCAACATGTTTTAACCCTCTCTTGTCTCATGTAAAAAGCTGTGCAATGGGCTTGGTTTTATAAAGACAAATAAGCTGTTTACTTTGCAAGAGAAGTTGTGCTTTGCATGGGAATTTGCACCAGAGCTTAGTAAATATGGTACAACTTCACTTTGAAAAAAATACTCAATCACCTGCAAGGAAAATATAGCGAAAACAATATTTTTGCTTGCACATGATTGGATGATGGAAGTCAGCAGAGCTCCACCTTATTCACTAAACTATGGGGATAGTTCCCTTGCAAAGATCAACTTCCCTTGCAAAGTGAACAGTCTATTTAGTAAATCAACCCCGATGTGTTTTTACTAAGGCAGAAAACTACACTCACCGGCCACTTTATTACATCCACCTGTTCAATTGCTTGGTAACACAAATTGCTAATCAGCCAATCACATGGCAGCAACCATAGGCGTGCGCACATTGTGTGCTGGGTGTGCCCAGGCACACCCTAATCACCCCATCCACATTAGTAATATTGCTCTGTGCAGCAGCAGGAACATGTGAAAGATCTACCCCTTATCTGCTCTGCCATAAGAGAAGTGTCTATGCTCTTTCTTTCACTGTGGCGGCAGGGAGGTCAGTGTCACGGGTCATATAAATTTAGACACATGCATGTGTGTTTGAGCTTTAGGGTGCACACCCTAATATAATAGGCTGTGCACACCTATGCCAGCAACTCAATGCATTTAGGCATGTAGACGTGGTGAATTTCAAACTGAGCATCAGAATGAGGAAGAAAGGGGATCTATATGACTTTGAACGTGGCATGGTTGTTGGTGCCAGACAGGCTGGTCTGAGTATTCGCAAAAATACTGATCTACTGGGATTTTCACACACAACCATCTCTAGGTTTTACAGAGAATGGTCCAGAAAAGAGGAAATATCCAGTGAGCGGCAGCTGTGTGGACCAAAATGCCTTGTTAATATCAGAGGTCAGAGGAGAATGGGCAGACTGGTGTGAGATGATAGAAAGGCAACCGTAACACAAATAACCACTCTTTACAACCAAGGTATGCAGAAAACCATCTCTGAACACGCAACACATTGAATCTTGAAGCAAATGGGCTACAGCAGCAGAAGACCTCACTGTTTGCCACTCCTGTCAGCTGAGGACTCTTACAGACGACCATTTTCCTCGACAGAATCCATCAAGAAACTTGGTGGCAGAGTTTTTTTGCCAAGGAAAACGGTTGTGTGTATGTTTTTCATCGAGAACAAGTTCTCTTTTTCCTCGTCGTGTTTCTCGTCGGGCTGGTTTATGACAAGAAACACATTCATGTGTATGCTTAGAAACCTGCGCATGCTCAGAATAAAGTATGAGATGGGAGCCTGCCTTCGGTAAAAGTAGGGTTTGTAATGAACATAGCACATTCGTCACGCTGTAACAGACTGAAAAGCGCGAATCGTCTCTCACCAAACTTTTACTTAACACGCAGTAACATGAGATTAGCAAAAGCAGCCCCAAGGGTGGCGCCAGTGAAATCAAACTTCCCCTTTATAGTGCCGTCGTACGTGTTGTACGTCACCGCGTTTGAGAACGACAAAATTTTGTCTTGACAGTGTGTAGGCAAGGAAAGCTTGTCAAGATTCTCGACAAGCCTGACAAGAAACTCGTCGAGGAAAACGATGTTTCATTTACGACGAGTTCCTCGGTCGTGTGTACGAGGCCTAAGAACAGAAAACTGAGGAAACTGAGGCGACAGTTCACACAGACTCACCAAAACTGGACAATAGAAGATGGGAAAATGGTTGCCTGGTCTGATGAGTCTCAATTTCAGCTGCGACATTCAGATGGATGGGGTCAGAATACGGAGTAAACTACATGAAAGCATGGATCCATCCTGCCTTGTATCACGGGTTTAGGCTGGTGGTTGTGGTGTAATGGTGTGAGGCAGTGGCGGCTGGTGAAGTTTTAGGATGGGGGGCGCCAGACCCCGCCCTTCCTTTTTGACCCCCCCCTCTGTCCCATCAATTGCAGCCTCTGTCCCATCAATTGCAGCCTCTGTCCCATCAATTGCAGCCTGTCCCATCAATTGCAGCCTGTCCCATCAATTGCAGCCTCTGTCCCATCAATTGCAGCCTGTCCCATCAAATGCAGCCTGTCCCATCAAATGCAGCCTCTGTCCCATCCAGGGGGATTCCGAAAATGACATTCACAGTACAGTTAATAAGCGGGGGGGTGGGGGGGTGGTTAGCCACCGAACTTCTTAAAATGACATTAATATTAAAGTCGCTAAGCGGGGGGGGGGGGGGCGCGGAGCGCTGATAAATACATCACACAGTGAGAGCACTTACCTTCCAGTCTCCTCTCTCGGGCGCAATTAGAGAGAGATCTAACTCAGATGTCAATCAAACTGCCCGGCTGTAATAATAGATACTGTACTACGAGCAACGGGTGAATGCTATGAAAAGCGCCACAAGGCAGGAAAAAAGCCCGCAAATGAAGTGCCGGGTCTTGACGTGGCGCTTCCCATAATTTTTTTTTTCTTAAAGGGGCAATTAAAAAAAAAATTGTGACTACAGGGGGGGGGGGGGTCTTAGCCCGGGCGCCCCCTATGGACGGGCCACCACTGGTGTGAGGGATATTTTCTTGGCACACTTTGGGCCCCTTAGTACCAATTGAGCATTGTTTAAATGCCACAGCCTAGCTGAGAATTGTTGCTGACATGTCGATCCCTTTATGACTGCAGTGTACCCATCTTCTGATGGCTTCTTCCAGCAGGATAATGCACCATGTCACAAAGCTCAAATCATCTCACCACAGGTTTCTTGAACATAACAATGTACTCTAATGGCCTCCACAGTCACCAGATCTCATCCAATAGAGCACCTTTGTGATGTGGTGGAATGGGAGATTCGCATCATCAACAAATCTGCCTCAACTGTGTGATGCTATCATGTCAATATGGACCAAAATCTGATGAATGTTTCCAGCACCTTGTTGAATCTATGCCATGAAGAATTAGGGCAAAAATGGGCTCAAACTGGTACTAGCAAGGTGCACCTAATAAAGTGGCATGCGAGGGTATCTAGCCTGCTGCAGGATTTAATGCATTATAAACAAAACATATGGTGCTACTGATTGGTGTGTTGCTTCCCTTGTAAACTTTCCACCTCATTTCTGTTGGATATTTGTACCACTGAACTAAATTTAAAGTGTACTGTGAACATTTTTACACCAAAATTCAGAGAAATTAACATGTTTGATACCGATAAATTTAACATAAATATTAGTTAATTTTTTCGATGTTAAACATGCCCAGTACATATAGAAGGATCCATTCTTTTTTAGATTTTGCAGTTCTTGACTACAGCAGTTCCTTTTTACATATGATGCTTTGTTGTGCTGGCCTCTCTGTGTCTCATATTTTCCCCACTAATTTAAAGACAGTCAAACTAAAATGGACAATTGCATGGTCTTCCTTAAAGGGGTTGTAAAGGTTTGTTTTTTATTTTCTAAATAGGTTCCTTTAAAGTGTCACTAAAGGAAAAGAAAATGTCATTTAACCACTTACCCCCCGGACCATATTGCTGCCCAAAGACCAGAGTACTTTTTGCGATTCGGGACTGCGTCGCTTTAACAGACAATTGCGCGGTCGTGCGACGTGGCTCCCAAACAAAATTGGCGTCCTTTTTTTCCCACAAATAGAGCTTTCTTTTGGTGGTATTTGATCACCTCTGCGTTTTTTATTTTTTGCGCTATAAACAAAAATAGAACGACAATTTTGAAAAAAATGAATATTTTTTACTTTTTGCTGTAATAAATATCCCCCAAAAATATATAAAAAAACATTTTTTTTCCTCAGTTTAGGCCGATACGTATTCTTCTACATATTTTTCGTAAAAAAAATCGCAATAAGCGTTTATTGATTGGTTTGCGCAAAAGTTATAGCGTTTACAAAATAGGGGGTATTTTTATGGCATTTTTATTAATATTTTTTTTACTAGTAATGGCGGCGATCAGCGATTTTTTTTTCGGTATTGCGACATTATGGCGGACACTTCGGACATTTTTGACACATTTTTGGGACCATTGGCATTTTTATAGCGATCAGTGCTATAAAAATGCATTAGATTACTATAAAAATGCCACTGGCAGTGAAGGGGTTAACACTAGGGGGCGGGGAAGGGGTTAAGTATGCCTGGGTGTGTTCTTACTGTGGGGGGGGGGGGGTGGCCTCACTAGGGGAAACACTGATTTTCTGTTCATACATTGTATGAACAGAAAATCAGCATTTCCCCTGCTGACAGGAACGAGAGCTGTGTGTTTACACACACAGCTCCCGTTCCCCGCTCTGTACCGAGCGATCGCGTGTGCCCGGCGGCGATCGCGCCCGCCGGGCACACGCACGGGAGTCGGGGGCGAGCGGGGGGCGCGCGCGCGCGCCTCCGGCGGCGCGCGTGCGCCCCTAGTGGCGGCTAAAAGGTAGGACGTCCATTTACGTGGTCTCGCCTAGGAGAGCCACCTTGTGGACGTATAATGACGGTGCGGCGACGGCAAGTGGTTAAAATAACAAACATGTGATACTTAGCTCCACTGTGCAGTTCGTTTTGCACAGAGTGGCCCCGATCCTCATCTTCTGGGCCCCTCGGCGGCTGTCTCTGGTCCTCCCCACAATTACTAACCACAGTCATGCGAGAGCTTGCATGATGGTCAGGAATTGCGGGCGCGCTCCCGTGATACAGTGAGCGGCCATATCGCTGTATCACTCGGCCCCGCCCCTCGGCGCGCCGCGTCACTTGATGTGATTGACAGCAGCGCCAGCCAATGGCTGCACTGCTCTCAATCCATCCGCTCTAGCCAATCAGCGGCCAGGCTGAGCGGCGAAGAGGATATCGGGACCGCGCGGGACATTCAAGGGGTCAGTATAACGGGGGCTCGGGGAGGGGGGGGCAGCAATCGATGTTTTTTCACCTTAATGCATAGATTGCATTAAGGTGAAAAAAATGTTTTCTTTACAACTCCTTTAAGCTAGTGCATTGTTGGTTCACTTACCTTTTCCTTCGATTTCCCTTCTAAATGTTTTCTTTGTCTGAATTTCTCACTTCCTGTTCCTCCTCGGTAAGCTGTTCTGGCTGACTAACCCCCATGGATGATGGGACGATCTTACTGAGAAGAAACAGGTGAGAAATTTAGACAAAGAAAGAAAAACATTTAGAAGGGAAATTGAAGGAAAAGCTTAAAGCGGTGGTTCCCCCTAAAACAAATTTCTAACAATACATTCGTAAGACCCGTTACACTGCGGGTAGGCTGGCTTTTGTTTTGTTTTTTTAGTACATACCTCTATATCGCCGTTTCGTCCCTTGGCGGTGGGCGTTCCTAGTTGATTGACGTTCCTCTGACGGGCGCATACTGCGCGTCACGACTTTCCGACAGAAGCCGAACGTCATTGCGCAGGCGCCGTATGGAGTCGGCTCTATACGGCGCCTGCGCAGCGACGTTCGGCTTCTTTCGGAAAGTCGTGACGTCACGTATGTGCCCGTCGGAGGAATGTCAATCAACTAGGAATGCCCACCGCCAAGGGACGAAAAGGCGATATAGAGGTATGTACTGAAAAAACAAAACAAAAGCCAGCCTACCCGCAGTGTAACGGGTCTTACGAATGTATTGTTAGAAATTTGTTTTAGGGGGAACCACCCCTTTAAAGGATCACTAAAGGAATTTTTTTTTTTTAGCTAAATAGATTCCTTTACCTTACTGCAGTACTGGTTTCATGTCCTCATTGTTTGTTTTTGCTTTGAAGTTGCTATAATTCTGCTGTGATCTCCACACTTCCTGCTTGTCTGGCTCCTTATAACCACAGTACTGGGAGCTTTTCACTGTAGGTCAAAGCTGTCATTACTGTGTGTCTAAAACTTAACAGAACCAATCAGATTCATTTTAAAAACAAAACACTGCCCTGGATTTGTTTGTTTTTGTTCTGTGTCTCTCTTTACTTCACAGAAACATGAAACCAGTTTAAAACCGAAAGTGAAACTAGAGGTACATTATATGATTGAATTTAATCTATTTTTAATCATTTTTAAAAGGAATCAGTTAACTTTTATGTCTCTATACCCTGTAAACAGTCATTTCAGCAAAAAATGTTTTTCCTTTAGTGACCCTTTAACCTTCCTGGCGGTATCCCCGAGCGTGACTCGGGGTGGATTTTTTAGGCTGAAATCGGTAACCCGAGTCACGCTCGGGGTAGCTATGCAGAGCCTGCAGCGCGCGCTGGCTTACCTTGTCCCTGGATCCAGCGATGCCACCGCACTGTGTGAGCGAGCGGGACCTCACTCGATTCACACAGCGCCCTCCTGTGCCGCCGATCTCCGTTCCCTGTGACGTTACGACGCACGGGGGCGGAGAACGGCGCCAAATTCAAAAAGGTAAACAAACACTATACATACAGTATACTGCAATCTTATAGATTACAGTACTATATGTAAAAAATACACACCCCCCTTGTCCCTAGTGGTCTGCCCAGTGTCATGCATGTTCTTTTATATAATAAAAACCTTTCTCCCTGCAAACTGTAGATTGTCCATAGCAACCAAAAGTGTCCCTTTATGTCAAAAATGGTTTTAGAGCAACTAGAAAACAGCGATAATAAATTATAATCACTTGCAGAATTGTGCGATAGAGATTTGTGGGGAAATTCGTCATAAAATAATAATAATAATGACAGCAACAATTCTGCAACTGAGCAAATTTCAGTGATTTTGAGTTGATTACATTATTGAATAATTTTTATTAGAATTATATTATTATTTGTTATAATTATTTAAAATTATTTATTATATTATAATTTATAATGTTGTTTTTAAAAAAATGACATACCCGTGATGCCTATTAGACTCTGGTTTGGTCAGATTTAAGTGAGTTATTCCTAAGAATTACAGGCCTACAGTATAAAACGCCAGGGTGGCTTTGGCCAATTATGGCTTATGGGGTTTAGTACATGCCCCACACTATAAAAGGCCGCCTGCAGGTCGGCCTTGTGTAGTGTGTTGCAGTGGTTAGAGACAGAGAGAGAGAGAGAGAGAGAGAGAGAGAGTGTCATTTTTTCTAGGTAGATAGAGCAGGCAGGCAGGCAGGCTAGTCAGTTAAAGTTACAGTGTGTAGAGGATATATATGCATCCCAGGTGTTGTATATATATTTATACACTGTATAGTTTATCTAGATCAGCTCTTTCTAATTTACTGGCAGGCAGGTGATTGTGCTAGCTGCAGTATTCTCATGTGGTGTACTGCCTGTGTCCTCTGCAGTGTGCACCTAAAGCTACGTGGTGTGTACTGCCTGTTTCCTCTGCAGATTGCACCTAAAACTACGTAGTGTGTACTGCCTGTGTCCTCTGCAGTGTGTACCTAAAGCTACGTGGTGTGTGTACTGCCTTTTTCCTCTGCAGTGTGCACCTAAAGCTATGTGGTGTGTACTGCCCGTGTCCTCTGCAGATTGCACCTAAAGCTACGTAGTGTGTACTGCCTGTGTCCTCTGCAGTGTGCACCTAAAGCTACATGGTGTGTGTACTGCCTTTTTCCTCTGCAGTTTGCACCTAAAGCTACTTGGTGTGTACTGCCCATGTTCTCTGCAGATTGCACCTAAAGCTACGTGGTGTGTACTGTCCGTGTCCTCTGCAGTGTGCACCCAAAGCTACTTGGTGTGTACTGCACGTGTCCTCTGCAGATTGCACCTAAAGCTACGTAGTGTGTACTGCCTTTGTCCTCTGCAGTTTGCACCTAAAGCTACATGGTGTGTACTGCCTGTGTCCTCTGCAGTTTGCACCTAAAGCTACTTGGTGTGTGCTGCACGTGTCCTCTGCAGTTTGCACCTAAAGCTACATGGTGTGTACTGCCTGTGTCCTCTGCAGTTTGCACCTAAAGCTACTTGGTGTGTACTGCCCGTGTCCTCTGCAGTTTGCACCTAAAGCTACGTGGTGTGTACTGCCTGTGTCCTCTGCAGTGTGCACCTGAAGCTATGTGGTGTGTGTACTGCCTGTGTCCTCTTCAGTGTGCACCTGAAGCTATGTGGTGTGTGTACTGCCTTTGTCCTCTGCAGTTTGCACCTTAAGCTACTTGGTGTGTACTGCCCGTGTCCTCTGCAGTTTGCACCTAAAGCTACATGGTGTGTACTGCATGTGTCCTCTGCAGTTTGCACCTAAAGCTACTTGGTGTGTACTGGCCGTGTCCTCTGCAGTTTGCACCTAAAGCTACGTGGTGTGTACTGCCTGTGTCCTCTGCAGTGTGCACCTGAAGCTATGTGGTGTGTGTACTGCCTGTGTCCTCTTCAGTGTGCACCTGAAGCTATGTGGTGTGTGTACTGCCTTTGTCCTCTGCAGTTTGCACCTTAAGCTACTTGGTGTGTACTGCCCGTGTCCTCTGCAGTTTGCACCTAAAGCTTCTTGGTGTGTGCCCGTGTCCTCTGCAGTTTGCACCTAAAGCTACGTAGTGTGTACTACCTGTGTCCTCTGCAGTGTGCACCTAAAGTTACGTGTTGTGTGTACTGCCTTTGTCCTCTGCAGTGTGCACCTAAAGCTACTTGGTGTGTACTGCCTGTAATGTGAGTGTATTTGGTGACTTCTTCATGTTTAAGAACAAGAAAAGGAGATTTTTGAGTAATGCCATGCCAGAAGCAATGCGTGGTCACATCATTACACTATATTACCACTTTAGGCCATAAAGAGCAAATCTCTAGATTCCATCAAGACATTTGGAACACATTACGTTTTCTGTTTTAATCAGTTAAAATGAGATACTTCCTACCAAGTGAATCAGAATTGAGCTGTTGAAGTCTTATCTCACATTAGGTACTGCATTATTAAATAAGCCTATGATGAAGAAGCAACAAATTCATCCCTGTTTATCTATTTTTTTTATTTTATTTTACACAATAATAAAAAATTATAAAAGATTACAAGTCACAAAAGTGTATTGGTTAATTCTTACCTAATTTTTAATATTTTCTTTTAAAAACGTAATTTTTTTTGCTAGGTTAAATGGTTCTTTTTGTTAAAAGCCAGAGAATTAAGCCCACGTAAACTCATATTCTGAGATATTAATGTCAGCCAATATTGATCTCGAACAACCCAATTTCCCATAATGATTTCATGAAAAATAAATGCATCTAATATAGGAGAGAATAAATGCTAGCAGAGTACACTAATACGAAGAACATTGGTTTTCTGCAATTTCAATAAGCAGAATTCTCATACATAATTTAAAACATTAGAAAAAGTATTTTTGTCTTGACTTTCAATGTACTATTCATGATAACATGTGTTGAAGCAAGACTGATCCATTTCATTAAATGTACCTATTAACCCAAGAACAAGTCTAGGAACTTCAGTGTTGCACATATAAATATTGGGGGGGGAAAAAACAATTATTGGAATATACAGTAGGCTGTTCTGGATCAGAAAAGATATTAGGTCTTAGAATTGTTCTCAAGCTTTGTTATACCAAAAAAGAAGGCTTTAGATATTTGTCTGAAGTTTGCAAACATTTGAACAGCACAGAAATAGTGAAGTAAAACCATCACCTAGAAAAAAAATGCATTCTACGACATGTTGTAGCTTCCTTCTGTGTCACATTGGGACTGTTTCATCCTTTTTGTGTGAGCAATTTCCATGAATTGCCTCCACATTCAACTTAATTCTAAGCTAATTAGGACCATTTCCTCTGAACTGGATTAGAATCGCAGACAGAGGAAGCTAATACTAAACAAGATGTGGGTTTCTTATGTAGAAGGCTTGTTAAAGTGGTTATAAAGCCTAAACATTTTAGGTTAAAAAATATTTAGGAACAGGAGCCCCCTCCCCTTTTCTTACCTGAGCCCTCATTTTATCCAGCTACATCTACAGCTCTCCCCTTCCCTCACCTCC
>NC_053496.1:105680308-105735308 GCF_905171775.1 Rana temporaria | reverse complement strand
CAGATGATGATGATGATGATGATGATCCAGATGATCCAGATGATGATGATGATGATCCAGATGATGATGATGATGATCCAGATGATCCAGATGATGATGATCCAGATGATCCAGATGATGATGATCCAGATGATCCAGATGATGATGATCCAGATGATCCAGATGATGATGATCCAGATGATCCAGATGATGATGATCCAGATGATCCAGATGATGATGATCCAGATGATGATTCAGATGATGATGATGATGATGATGATGATGATCCAGATGATTATGATCCTCTCGGTCAATAATTTGGGGCCACCGACTGACAGTTTGCAGCATACAACCTGCAAGTATTCGGTCACCCAGATCCCCGATGGTTTGTCTAAGCCCTATTGGATCACCTGCCTCCGGGATCACCTCAGACCGACTCCCCACCGAACAGCACAGCTAGCTTGGGATCTTTCTCTCAGTGTGGGGACCCAGTAAGTCACTGGGGCCCCATTGTAGCGTCAGTTGCTCTGAGCCATGACGGCCCAGAGTCAGGGACTCCACGTAGCACGTGCGCCCCGGCCTGGTAGGCCATATCGCCGGGGCCGTGATGTGCGCACATCCTAAAGGTGGGTGCCGCACCTGGAACCAGGAACCCACGAAGAATGCCAAGCAAAGGTCTCCGCCACAGAAATACCCCTCCCCAGCATGCCCCACGAGGGAAACGCTCCTCTAATTGGCTGCTGGGGAAAAGCAGCTCCGCCTGGACCCCTCTGGCGCCACCTGCCAGCCAGAGATGGAACTACATCTCTGGAACACAGAATGACCCACAGGACAGTTTAGGGCTGGCGACAGCCAAAATTTCAACAGATCAACACAGATGAAAGCAAATAACGCTCTCATCCCACTAAATTTAACATGGCACCTGTACTGAAAAGTACACAGGCGTTACACTTATTTTAATCAATCGCCTTTTTGTTTTTATTATTTGAAAATGATTTTCTAGTTGATCTCCATATTTTAAATTTTTTTTTATGTCAAGTTACCACAATAACATTATTATCTTGTATTTTTTAACCTCAAGGAGGTTGGTTGGTGTCCCTTTTTAATTTGACGACGTATTTTTTAAATGTACCTGCCTACTCACAAACACTGTCCTTTTTTAAGAAAAACATATAGGCAAGAATTTGCAGAAAAAGAAATATCCATTTATTCTGGGTCATAACAAAAGAAAGAGGAAGGCAACGCTGGAGAAACTGCTGGAGTTTGCAAAGCCTTTGGACCCCAGGGCAGACAACTATTTGCAAACCAAAATTGGTAGTATGAGAAGTCCATATAATAGGAAGAACAATCTGGTCCAGGACTCCGAGAGATTAGGAACAGCAGCAGATGACATATATGTCCCCAGGCTGTGGTACTACAGCAGCCTGCGTGTTCTGTCAGACCAGACTGAACTCTGGTCATCTCTTTCTTGTCTTCTTTACACACTTCCCTCCATGCTTCCTTCCAGGCTGTGGCTCTGGTGGTGGACTTGTGGCAGGAGGAGGAGGATGGTCGTGCTCACAAGTGGGTTTTTGTGTCAGTTCGCCCCTCAACCCCTTAAGGACCATAAAAATAAGTTCCTCACAGAAGAGGCGTTGGCCCTCCTCCATTTTCTGCATTTTAGCTGCTACCAAGCAGCTATAGGCCTCTTGAACGTTTGGGGGGGGGGTTCTCAGGGCCGCATTAGTCTTCCTAATGAGGCCGAGTGCTGCCTCCCCCATGTTCCTCCTCTTTCTGGGCCTTTTGGATGGAAGGCGGAGGGGGAGGCACCTGGGATTGTGTGAGGCTACTGGGCCCGGCCACCTTTCTCCATGGCTGCCTGCCTATCTGGTTTGTTTTTGTATAAGGGGTGTTTAAGCTGCCACAAACAGGTCAGCTCCCTGTACATATCTATAAATTGACTCATGAAAGTTGGGTCCTTGAATTTATTCATTAAACTCTCCTAATCTTATCCCAATATAGGCCTCAATCTAGAAGCAGTATAGGCCACTGATGCCCAAAGTTAAAATGTTACCTTTGTTGGAACGATCGGCACTTCCATTACTCCTTCCTCCGCTCACAGATCGTAGGTACAACACACGCGTGTTGGCTTTATATACACTGCGCATGCGTAAAACTCTGCCCGTGTCACCCGCCCCGACGTTCTCTAGTATATTCCCCGCCCCTTCTCTTTCATCGCAGTAGGAGTGCACATGGTGGAGACACAGCAGGTGCATGATAATGGCACTGAGGAGGAGGAAAGCCCGGAGCCAGAAACGTCCCAACCCAGGTGGAGATAGAAGGCCTCAAATGTATCCTTTGTAGAGATGGTGGAGATGGTGGACATCTTGAAGAGGGCCAACTATGATGGGAAGTATGGACCATACCCCAACCCAAATGTGAGAAAGGCCAAGATCATGTCTAAAGTTGTGGGAAGTCTGCACAGGAATTTTGGGGTACAACGATCCAAGGAGCAATTGAAGAAACGCTGGTCAGACCTGAAATTGAGGGAGCACAATCAGTACAGAAGGATCAGGAAACTGCTTCTAAAAAGTAAGTACGGTATTTGTCCTGTGTTATTATTATTATTATTATTATTATTATTATTATTATTACTTGCATGTTGCTTCATGTGCTTTTCTTTACTGTTGTACAGTTTAAAATGGCATCTTTCAGGTTCATGGGCACAGTAATCGTAAGTCGTAGTAAACTTTGTTTGTTCGCCCACTAAATACGATGATTTTAGCAGATACAGGTTAACTACATTTGGTCATGCCTATTTGTATTAAAAGAAGTTTAGTACATTGTTGTCTAGATGTGTTTGTAACTAGAATGAAATGCAAACTTGATTCAGCGTAAAGGAGAGGACACTCAGCAGCTGTTTACACATCTGGACTCAGGAGCACTAGTGTGGGACACCAGAAAAACCTTTTTAGAGTTTTCCACATAGGTGCTCCAGTGGGTACTTGGGGTGTCTCCATGTGTAAAACTTGTCCAAAAAAAGTAAGTATTCCAGCTTTGGTAAGGGAAAAAATCATGTCTTCAGCTTGGAACGCTGCCAAAACAGACAATTGTACTACACTTCCAAGTAATGTCTCATATACCTATTTCTGGCCTCAAATATCTGTGTGCTAAGTGTTAGGCTGGCCAAAGTCTGTATTTGTGGGAGGAGTCTAAGAAAGCTATTTAACCCAACTCCTCCTCTGTTGGGGCTGGTGGTGTTGACATTTCTGGGTTTCCGATGCACGCCAAGTCTGGCTTCCCTGCAGAAGGTGGTCAGCAGCAGCCCCAGGATTTTTCATCCATTCATCCACCCACGGTTGCCAGGGCTCCATCCGGCATGAAGGGAGCCGCCCGCCCACTTCTCCTGGTGTTCTCGCCGGGGGAGGGGGTCCATCCGCCCGCCTACATGGTCAGGGCACCATTCGGCATGAAGGGAGCCTCCTGCCCGCTTCTCCCGATGTTCACGTGGGGGGAGAGGGTCCATCAGCCCACTTAATTGCCCCGGTCTCCAGCCAGCATGGGGGGAGCTGCTCGCCCGCTTCTCCCAGTGTTCACGCCGGGGAGGGGGTCCATCCGCCCGCTTACATTGCCCGGGTCTCCAGCCAGCATGAAGGGAGTCGCCAGCCCACTTCTCCCGGTGTTCAGGCCGGGGGGAGGGGGTCCATCCGCTCGCCTGGGGCTCCATCCATCCATCCACTCAATACTCCAGCCGCACGCTGATGCTAAGGGGGAGGGGGGCCATCCATCCACCACTTACTCCTCCGAGTGGGGGAGGGCGGCCGTCTATTTATCCATCCATTCACCACCCCTCCAGTTCACTCAGAAGATCATCCTTCCTGGGGCATCAGAGGGAAGGGGGGTTGTATCATGGGGGGTGTCCACTAGGGCTGCAACTAACGATTATTTTCATAATCGATTAGTTGGCCGATTTATTGTTTTAATTAATCGACTAATCGGATAATCTTAAAAAAAAAAAAGTGTGGTGTACAATTTAGTGAATATGTAAATAAAAAAAAGGCAATTCTTAAATATCCATATGCAGTGGTAAATATAAATAACCAACTACAGTAATTGTAATGCCTTCTATTACCTCCACTTTCTCTGGGTTCAGATGCTGATCTTCCCTGCACATAGTCTTTAAAGTGATTTTTTTTTTTTTTTTTTTAACAAACTTGTTATACTTGTGTAGCGCTACCCCCGAAGGAACCACTGATTGTTTTGGGATTGGCGTATTAAGTTACCCTGCAGTGTGTCTAGGGGTGATAGCAGTGAGCGAATGTCCAGTCATTAAATGGATTTTATTGAATGCTTTATTCCAAGGCCCAACACGGCCAACATCAACATGAGGTAGGATAGGAATGGTTGATGAAGCATAGGAAGAATGAAAGTATCAGGCCTTAGATATGAAGAGAGCAATCCTGCTCTCAGTAACAATGAAATCAGTTCGTTGCCACTCTAGCCAGAGTGGGTAAAGTGCTTCCGGACAGACCTCTGCCACAAGCCTGGCAGCCGAAGTGTCACTTGTAGATCGCTGGGAGGAAACAGGCCTCTGCCAAAGGCTTAGGAATCGAATGAGCGATGGTTGGATTGAGCGAATCCTCCCAGCAAATTCAGTTAGAGTTACCGGTAGACAGCTGCACTGTAACTGTCAGTATCTCGGTAACCAGACTCCCAATGGTTCGTTCAGAACTCCTGGATAACCTCTCTCTGGGTTCTCCCTGAGCCGATCCCACACCGCGCATTCTTCAGCCTAGGATCTTCCTAGTAAAGTTCAGGACCCAGCAAGTCGCTGGGGCCCCTTTCAACATCAGGATGGAGCTCCGCAACTCCGGCCAGGTAGGCCATGGTGGCGGGGTCCATGGATGCACGCACCCCAAAGGTGGATGCCGCACCACGAACTCGGACCCCGCGAAGAGAGACGAATCAATGGCGTCTGCCACAGATGTACCCCTCCCCAGCATGCCCAGCGAGGAAAAACTCCTCTAATTGGCTGCTGGGGAAAAGTGGCTCTGCCAGAACCTCTCTAGTGCCAACTGTCGCCCAGGGGTG
Organism: Rana temporaria; assembly: GCF_905171775.1. Taxonomy (NCBI): domain Eukaryota; kingdom Metazoa; phylum Chordata; class Amphibia; order Anura; family Ranidae; genus Rana; species Rana temporaria. Next base: position 105,730,259 of record NC_053496.1, on the reverse strand, counting down.
GGATCGCACCCCTGGAACGCAGACTGACCCATAGGACAGTTCCAGAATGACAGCAGCCCAAATTTAACAAATCGTGAATGGGAGCAAAATTAACTCCCCCATTCCCCACTAACTTTAGTGTAGTGCCCATACTGAAAGTAAGGGGGCGCTACACTTACATGCTCTGTGTAATGGTTTTGCACAGAGCAGCCCAGATCCTCCACTTCTGGTGTCCCTCACTGATGCTTCTGGCTCCTCCTGCCTTCAGAGTGCCTCAATAGCAAGCTGCAAAGTATAGTATAGAGCACCCGCTATAACAAGGTAAAACTCCTGCCTTTTAGAACCACTCACTTCCTGCCCAGGACCACATCTCCCATGAGGCATTGCTTCTCACACTTTCACATTCATAAATTGTCAAGCACTTGGTGACATGTATGGATGGTGTACTGAGCTGTATGTGTGATGCACTGTATTTCCTGATATGTAAACAAATAATGCATTCTATATGCAGGCCAACTAATCAACTGGCCAATTAATCGATTATGAAAATAGTTGACAACCGTTTTCATAATCGATTAATCGATTAGTAGTTTCGGCCCTAGTGTCCACCCACTCATGCCAGGGTCACGTTGGCAGCATTAAGGGGGGGGCTGGCCATCCTTCATCTTCTAGGGTCACGCTGGCAGCATGGGAGGGGTTGTCAACCTTTTCTTCAGGGGGTCATACTGGGGGGGGGGGGGCTGTCTGCCTATTTCTCCCAGGCTCACACTGGCAGGCTGGGTTAGGGGGGGGCGCGGCTCCTACGGGTAACGCTGGTAGTTTTCCTTGCAATACATGCAATTTGTTGGAGCATCCTGGAGTATTGGAGAATTTGTTGGCGTAAACTATGTTTACTATGCTTCAGTGTGAATGAACAGGTAGTTGCTAAGCACAGCGCACTTCCCATTTATTAAAGAAAAAATGCAGCGCCAAAAAACTGTGAAATCAAAAGATCCACCTGATAAGGTGAGTCTAATAATAGTGCAATCAAAAAGGAGATCCACCAGGTGGGTCTCAATATGGTGTAAACACGTAAAGTAAACAGATCTCCATCTATTCACCAGTGGTACCAAAAAATCATATAATGCTGGGAGCAAATATATGAATATGGGATAAATATGGTGAACCAAACAATCCGTAAGCAAAACAAATATAACAGGTGTTATAGTCCCTTGTGCGTGTATAGGTGGTCCTTAGAATCTCATGGATGCAAGCAGATATGTATTATCCCCTCTATCAGAAACATCCCATCTTCAAGCAGGTAATCCTTGGCATATAGAAATGGATTAATTACGCTTACCAGCTGCTGTTGACCCACTACTCACCGTATGGTGGGTGGGTCCCAAAGGCTTGTATGGGCCGAATGCCCTCCTTGGAAACCGAAGTGGATATGACTCCTATTCTGGATTTTCCAAGTGAAGTCCAATAATGATCTGGTAAGAAGAGCCACAGGAATTCCTAGTGGAATGGTGTAGAGGGGATGCTCCAAAAATTCCCAATCAGAGGAAAAGAAGAAAAAAGGAGAAACACCTCCTCATAGTGTAAAAAAATGTAATTAAAAACACAAAAGTCACAAAGTAGTGTACTTTGAAAGTATCCAAACAGGAAGTACAAAAGGGTACACATAAAAAGTCCCAGTAGGTAAAAGTTCCACAAAAACAATGCAAAAACCCACAGCAAGAAAATTAACAGGTCTGATGCGCAGTGGAAATGCTTTGAGTCCAATAAAACCCGACCGGTTTCGTCCTCACAGACTTCAACTGGGGCTAGGAACTGGACTCCCACATTTCCTGCACATTTAAATAGTCCCGTCAATCATCCACATGAGCTTGCTACTTCCGCTCTGTTTGCGCTTCACGCGCCGGAAGTGACATAACTTCAATATCCCAGAGTGGCCAAATTTCTTAGCCCAAATGTGTAGAGCCTCCTCCCGTCTCTCACGATACTCTGTACTGAATGAGAGGAGGTGGGGATAGATGGCACCGCCCTGCATCCACCACGCTATTGGAGGGGCGACGCAATAGCGTCGTATTGGATCCCTACCCCTCTCAACGTGACGATGACGTCACACGCACTCGGCGTGCGTTTCAAAGGACATAGGCGCACAGCGGCGTCATGCGATCCATCTAGTGCATATCAAGCGGGGATCATCAGCATTAAAGGGCTAGAAGATGATTACCAAAGTATGGCAAACTACATGCCAAACATCAATGGGCCATGCAATCCCCTACCCAAAGCCTCATGTTATGAAAAAAGGCAGCTAGAGCAGCTGCCATTCCACACCAAATCATAGGCTGTCTAAGGGGGAAAGGAAACTTGTATGTGTATGATGGAACTCGTATGGATGTCGAGGTATAAAAAAAAATCACTTTACCCTAAGAGCATCAATGACTCTTAAATAAGGAAAGTGAAAAAATGGGACATAAATTAACATCTTAAGTATGCAATATGGTTAGGACTGATTGATGAAGGAATTCACATCCCATTCTACATTAAGGCTGTGAGGCATGTAGCATTTTAATTGGTAAATCCAAAAGACCTCCAATTTAGATACACCACGAGTGCCAGGTTCTCCTCGCCAGTGAGGCACAAAATGATCAATTATTTGAAAAGTGGTCCCTTCCACTTTTTTGTTGTGCTTCTCCAAGTAGTGTCTTGGCACTGTATGCTTGGGGTAACCTTTGATAATTTTGGCAATATGTTCACCTACCCTTATGGAAAAGTTCCGTATGGTGCGACCAACGTACTGTTTTCCACAAGGGCAGGTGATGAGGTACACAACATACTTAGTCGCGCATTTGGAAAATCCATCCCAGTGACTGTGGATCTGAAACTGGTGGACTTTCTTTTAATGCAGTTATGCACACACCTTACATCTTCTACAGGGGTGATAACCCTTGGAGAGAGGAAAAAACGTTGGCTTAACCGGAGGATCCGGTATATTGGGAGCGATCTGATTAAGGGGCATAGCCCCCCTATAAATCACACCAGCATTAACCTGAAGGGATGGTCCTAATATGGAATCACTTTTCAGAATGTTCCAGTGTTTACAAATAATGGATTTGATCTGCTTGTGTTGGGTCGAGAAAGTAGTGAAAAAGGAATTTTTAAACTTGTTGTCTTGTGCCGTTTTGGTTTTCTCCATAGTTAGTGTTGACCTGTCAATGCCCGAGATTCTGTTAATTTCCTCGTCAATGATTGTCTCAGAGTAGCCTTTATCAGCAAATCTGGTTTTGAGGATCTTCGCCTGTACTCGGAAATCCTCCAAGTCAGAACAGTTCCGTCTGATCCTCAATATCTGACTCTGTGGTACAGAGTTCAGCCAGGACGGGTGGTGACAGCTGTCCACCGGAATAAAACCATTTATTCACTGTCCAGTGCCGCTGAAGCTGCAGAGAAAGGCATGTGTGTTTGAGCTTTGGGGTGCACACCCTAATGCAATGGGCTGGGCACACCTATGGGGGTTTTATATAGAGTTAGGGTAGTAGGTGTCAGGGGGGCTTATACGGAGGTTGGTAGGTATCAGGAGGGTTGATATTGAGGTTGATAGGTGTCAGTGGGGCTTATATAAGGGTTGGTAGGTGCCAGGGGGGTTTATATGGAGGTTAGTAGGTGTCAGGGTACCTTGTATAGAGGTTAGTAGGTGTCGGGGATAACAACCAATGTGGCTAAAAGCCTTTCAGCTGTTATCCTAAAGCAGCGGGAGGGGATGCTCCCCCCTCCCGCTGTCTTCCGCTGCTCTTCCCAAGCCTTCCGTCCAGTGGCGACTGGTGCTCAAAATTGTTGGGGGGCGCAAACAAACGAAAAAAAAAACAATTGCAGCCTCACTGTGCCCATCAAATGCAGCCACTGTGCCCATCAATTGTCGCCACTCTGCCATGCCATGAATTGTCACCACTGTGCCATGCCTTCAAATGCAGCCACTGTCCCATGCAACGCAGCCACTGTGCCATGCCATCAATTGTCGCCACTGTGCCATGCCATCAATTGTCGCCACTGTGCCCTGTAAAATGCTGCCCCCTTGCCCCTCCGCCCAGCATATACCTTTCTGGGGTCAGCCATCCTGCTTCCACAGTCCCTCGATGTCTTCTCCCACCCTCGATGATGTTTCAGCCAATCGGGTTACTTGTAACCAGAACCGGTGAACCTGATTGGCTGAGACGCCTGTCAGTCTTATCCAAGGAACGCCCCCCCCCCCCCGTGCATCCCCTGGATAGCTATTTGGAAGCCGATTACAGCCTGAGGACTGTAATCGGAAAGCCCATCAGAGCCATTGGCTCTGATAGGCACTTCCAAAGCCAACCAGCTGCTGTTATTCAGATGGCCGGCACTCACCATGTAGTATGTAAGGCAGCGTACAGGGATCAGTAGTTTATAAGGCAGAGTACAGGGGTCAGTAGTATGTAGGGCAGAGTATGTTAGTAAAATGTAGGGCAGTGTAAAGGGGTCAGTCGTATGTAGAGCAGAGTACAGGGGTCAGTAATTTTAAGGGCAGAGTACAGAGGCCAGTAGTATGTACGGCTTTGTAAATGGGTCAGTAACATGTAAGATAGAGTGTGATTCTCCCTCTCCTCTTTATCATATGCAAAACAGAGTAGAAAAGCGGCAGCAAGACATTAATAACTTTTCTGTAATGCTCGTCCCTACAGGTCTGCTTCTCGTATCCTTCCCAGGTGCTTGTATGTGGTATCAATACAAGAGTTTGGAATGGGCATGGGTCGGTGCTACCGCTAGGCAAACTTGGCAGCCACCTAGGGCGCAGCCGCAGCCACTGGTATCCCTACTCTCTGCCGGCTCAGGATTACATATTCCTTCCGTTCCAGGCTGCTCTGTGTTATTTCACTCCTCTTCAGAGGTTACCCCTACACCTCTGCCCCTCCATCCCCGGCTCGGAGTATGGCGCTCGCCCCCAGATATTCCTGGTTCCTTCCCTGGCTCACCCCAGCTCAGCCCCTCCCTCCCCAGCACAGCGCCCAAGTATGGAGCTTGCCCCCAGATATTCCCGGCTCCTCCTCCAGGGTCGCCCGTCCTCTCCTGGCTCCTGAGTATGGTGATCACCCCTCAAGTGTGCTCTCCTGACCCAGCAGCACATCTGAGCCGGTGTGCCCATCTATCTCCTAGTCCTCCTCCTCTCCAGGGAAAGATGCTGGGGATGTGACATGTGAGGACCAAGCTCTGCCAGGATCTGCCCTTCCTTTCTAGCACCCAGGATCGTACTCCTATGGGGAGCAGCACTGAGGATGAAGAAGAGCTGCTCCAGGCTGTCAAGGCTGAGGACATGGGCATCATGGTGCAGAAGTTGCTGCAGTGACCCAAGGCAGCTGGTAAAGCCAGTGGGTACACCCACCAATCTACCCACTGACTGATCTACCTACCTACTTACTCTGATGATGATGGGTTTAATGAGATCAGATTATACCGGCAGGGAGAGGGGATCAGGACAGGTTGGGGGCAGGGGTGGACTAACCATTTGGGCACTGCCCGGGGTCCCCATTCCCGCTGGAGTTCCAGTGCCTGTGTCCAGTGACTTGTTTTGGCATTTGGCTCCACTAATTCACCTCCCACTGCAGGGGAGAATACACTGCAAGGGGTTACATTGGGGGAATTTATACATTTGGGTTTACAATGGGGCAATACACTACGGGGAGTACACTAGGGGGATTTACATGGGAAGGGGTGGATTCACACTGGGGGATTTACACTTAGGAAAGTACACTGTGAGGATTACACTGGGGAGGAGTACACTCTGGTATGAAGAAATACACTGGGGGGGGACACATTTTTGAGCTGGGAGGAGCACACCCTTGTCCAGAAGTCTTTGGCTCGGCGCTGGGGCACTGACTTGTGTTGTGATTGGTCACCTGCTGCTGCTCCGCTTCCCTTGTAGCTGTATGTGTGTATCTGCTGCTACTGCAACTGGACTGAACGTGTCACAAGAACAGCGGGTACAGCTTCTGGTGCCAGCTGACAACAGGGTGAGTGTGCTGGTGGAGGGAAGGTGGGCAGAGGAAATAGAAGCAAACAAGGCAGCTTATGGTGTCATTGTGTAAGTTCAGTGACGAGCAGCAGCGGCGGCACCCCCCCCCCCCCCCCACTCCGAGTCCTGTCATTTTGTAAGTTCAGTGACAAGAAGCAGCAGCGGTGTTGCAGCAACTGAAGCGGAGTGGGGCTGGGCGGCGGGGGGCCACCGCTGCTGCTGCTTGTCACTGAACTTACACAATGGCAGGACTCGGAGTGAACTGCGGGAGGGGGGGGCGCTGCTGGCGCTGGTGGTGGCGGGGCTGGCTGGCAGTACTAGCGCCGACTCCGCCAAGAGAAGTATTCAGCTGCGGCGGGGCTCGGTGGCAGTGCTGCTGGCGCTAGTGGTGGTGGGACTGGCAGGCAATGGATGCAGGGGTGCTGGCGGGGGGGATGGAGCTGGTCTGTTCCACCCTTACCTTCAATGGTTGGCGCCGCTCCTCTGACGCCCCCCACACATGCTCCAGATACCATCAGAATACCAGAAGTGATGAAATATTAATGGCACTGCCCACTGACCTCTCCTCCGGTCACCGCTGAGCCAATCTCATGACAACACTAGTGCATGCTAGCAAATCAAATGACAGTGGGAGTGTGTGCAGGCGCACAGCTTGCGCCCTGCACACGCCCTAAACACGGGCAAATCAGCTTCCCAGCCTGCAATCAGCTGATTGCAGGCTGGGAAGCTTCCCATAGACCACCGCATGTCCGACGCCTGGTCACTCTTAAAGTGAATTTTTTTTTTAACAGCTTGGGGGGGGGGGGGGGCGGCGCCCGAGCGCCCCCTATGGATGGGCCGCCACTGCTTCCGTCCCATCGGGAGACACGAGCACCTAGCAGGTGCTTCCACCGGCTAGGTCGAGACCAAACGAAGCCGCATTTGGCTCTGATCGGGTCTCCGATCTACAATCTTGGAAGCGACGTCACAACGTCACTTCCAGTTTACTCGGCTGCCGATGCCACGATTTAAAAAAATACAGTATTCACAATTGCCGTTTTTGGCGATCTAAATACTTAAAAGTAGTGCAAAGGAGGGATTGTGATCTGATTTTTTTTTTTTTTAAATAAAATAAAAAAAAAAGACTGTGTAAAAAAATTGTAATAAATAATCTTTTTAACCACTTAAAGTGGAGTTCCATCCATTTTTTTATGTTTGTCTGTGCTGCATGCCCTAATCTCATAGTGTTCAGAATGGACAATTTTTATTTATTTTGTTGCTTGTAAATACCTTTATTTTATAGTCCTTAATTACTTCCTCCTCCTTATTAGCCTAGGCTATTAAGTCACAAGGCTATTCGCAAGGGCTTCTGGGATAGGCATCATGTATCCCAGTAGTCCTTGCAAATGGCCTATTTGCATAGAGAAGGGGCGGCAACTTCCTCTGATACTCCCGTTCCTATGAAAACCTGACTGAAACCTATTACATTGCTTGTGCAGCACTGAGCATGTGCAAGATCTGCAAGGCTGAAATCTAGGAAGTCATACAGTCTGGCTTCATGATGCCCACACTTAAGATGGCCACGGTCTATTTCTAGATTATAAACTAACTAAATGCTCCAACAACCTAACAAAACGGACCTTAGTTTACAGACTAACTTTACTAGACTATATTAAGCTTGTGTATTACAGGGCTATTTATTTTTAAAAAGTGAAATTGTGGGTGGAACTTCCCTTTAAGACCCGGACCAAAATGCAGGTAAAGGACCAGGCCCCTTTTTGTGCTTCGGCATTGCGTCGCTTTAACTGACAACGTGCGACGTGGCTCCCAAACAAAATTGACGTCCTTTTTTTCCCACAAATAGAGCTTTCTTTTGGTGGTATTTGATCACCTCTGCGTTTTTTTTTTTTTCGCTATAAACAAAAATAGAGCGACAATTTTGAAAAATGTTTACTTTTTGCTTAACTACATATCCCCCAAAAATATATGTAGCGCTACCCCCCGAATAGGGTTGCCACCTGTTCGGGATTCACCCGGACAGTTCGGGTTTGGAATCATGCGTCCGGGTTTCAGACTGTCTGAGACCCGGACACATTATTCAGAACATGTACAAATATATAAGAGGTCCATACAGTGAACTTGGTGTTGAGTTATTCACTTTACGGTCAACACTGAGGACAAGGGGGCACTCTTTACGTCTAGAGGAAAAGAGATTTCACCTCCAAATACGGAAAGGTTTTTTGACAGTAAGAGCTGTGAAAATGTGGAACAGACTCCCTCCAGAGGTGGTTCTGGCCAGCTCAGTAGATTGCTTTAAGAAGGGCCTGGATTCTTTCCTAAATGTACATAAAATAACTGAGTACTAAGATTTGTAGGTAAAGTTGATCCAGGGTAAATCCGATTGCCTCTCGGGGGATCAGGAAGGAATTTTTTCCCCTGCTGTAGCAAATTGGATCATGCTTTGCTGGGGTTTTTTGCCTTCCTCTGGATCAACTGTGGGAATGGAGTTGGGTGTATAGGATTTTACTGTGGTTTTTTTTTTTTTTTTTTGTGGTTGAACTGGATGGACTTGTGTCTTTTTTCAACCTGACTAACTATGTAACTATGTAACCACACAAAGTCTTCCACCTTCTCTCTCCTGTCTCTGAGTATGCTAAGGTAAATCAAGGTTCTCAGAGCACTCATTACATCAAAGCTCCCCTCTACACCAGAGGCCACAGTACTCCCTCTTACATGAGTCCTCGCCGTACACCAGAGCATCCCTTATGTTGGAGTCCCCAGAGTTCTCCCTTACATCAGAGTCTGCAAAGTCTCTCCTTACAGTAAAAGGGAACTCTGCGGATTCGGAAGTAAAATGGGAACTCTGTGGACTCTGATGTAAAGGGGGAACTCTGTGGACTCTGATGTAAAGGGGGAACTCTGTGGACTCTGATGTAAAGGGGGAACTCTGATCTAAAGGGTGGACTCTGAACTAAAGGGGGAACTCTGTGGACTCTGATCTAAAGGGGGGACTCCTGTGATTAACTTCATATGATTAGAAATGTTATTTAATAGCAACATCTATGCATACTATGAAAAAAAAATAGCTGTGTAACGCTGAAGTGTTCAGGTTTGACTGGAAGAAAAGGTGGCAACCCTACCCCCGAAGGAGCCACTACTAATGATTTGGGACCGGCCTACTAAGTTACCCTGGCAGTGTCTAAGGGTGCAATTGTGAGAATAGCAACAGTGAGTGGAGGTCCAGACATCCAATAAAGAGTTTTCAATACTTTATTGTCCAGGCCAAACACGGCCAACATCAACATACATTAGGAAGGTCAAGGTTGATGAAGGAAGAAATAGAACCATGCGGTATCAGGCCTGGATATAGAACTGAGCAATACTCTGCTCGGCATTAAACTAAATGCATACACGTGGCCACTCTGCTCGGAGTGGGTAAGGTGCCCCCAGACAGACCCCTATCACAGGCCTGGCAGCCGGAGCACCACCTCTAAATAGTACTGGGAGGAACAGGTCTACCACACAGACCTGTCTCTAGGGCCCCCGCCACAGGCCAATTTCAATAGAGAACTTAAAGTAAATAAGGACAGAGAATCCTCCCAGTAAACTTCTTTTGCAAATGGTCCCCAGATACCAGCAAGCATACCTGTCAGTGGTCCGGACACCCGATCCCAAACTAAGATCCTTTCAATAGGCCTCGGAACCCAGTGGAGCACCGGGGTCCCTTCTCTCCTCAGGAAGAGGTTCGCTGCAGAGTTCAGCTCTGGCCAGGTGGGCCACACCGGCGGGGTCCATGGATGCGCGTACCCTGAAGGTGGGTGCCGCACCTGGAAGTTTTTTACACATGACCTCTCTCACAGATATACTCTCCCCCAGCATGCCCCGCGAGGGAAAACATCCTCTAATTGGCTGCTGGGAGAAGATCTGTTCTGCCAGAACCCCTCTGGCGCCAGCTGCCGGCCAGGAGTGGCACTGCACTCCCTGACCACAGTATGACCCAGTGGAAATTCCAGAATGACAGAGATCATCAAATTTGGGCAAACATCGAATGGAAGCAAGGTAACTCTGCCGTTCCCCACTGAATTAAAGTGTAGTGCCCATGCTGAAAGCAAGGGGGTGCTACATATATAAAAAAAACTTTTTTTTTTCCCTCAGTTTAGGCCGATGCGTATTCTTCTACCTATTTTTGGTAAAAAAAAATCGCAATAAGCGGTTGATTGGTTTGCGCAAAATGTATAGCGTTTACAAAATAGGGGATAGTTTTATTGCATTTTTATTATTTATTTATTTTTTACTACTAATGGCGGCGTTCAGCAATTGTTTTCATGACTGCGACATGGCGGACACATCGGACAATTTTGAAACATTTTTGGGACCATTGTCATTTTCACAGCAAAAAATGCTATAAAAATGCATTGTTTACTGTGAAAATTGCAGTTTGGGAGTTACCCACTAGGGGGCGCTGAAGGGGTTAAGTGTGACCTCATCTGTGTTTCTAACTGTAGGGGGCGGGGCTGGACGTGAGACGACATTGATTGCCTTTCCCTATATCAGGGAACAGACGATCAATGACAGCGCCACAGTGAAGAACGGGGAAGGTGTGTTTACACACACCTCTCCCCGTTCTTCAACTCCGGGGGGCCGATTGCGGGACTCTGGCGGCCATCGGGGGCTGCGGAACTTCGGACCAGGTCGATGGGCATTTAACAATCACGTACAGGTACGTGATTGTGCCCAGCTGTGCCATTCTGCCAACGCATATCGGCGTTAGGCGGTCCTTAAGTGGTTAAAGCGACAGCAAAGAAAACGCATACGCAGGTCATGCTCTCAAATATAAACGGTATTGAAATCACACATGTGAGATATCGCCGCAATCGTCAGAGTGAGAGCAATAATTATAGCAAAGGACCTCCTCTAACTCTAACCTGGTAACTGTTACGTCTTTTTAAAACACTGCCTGTGGAGATTTTCAGGTACCATAGTTTGTTGCCATTCCACGAGTGTGCGCAATTTCATAGCATGACCTGTTGGGATTCTATTTACTCGGCGTAACATCATCTTTCGCATTATACAAAAAAATTGGGCTAACTTTACTGATCCGTTTTTTTTTTTTTGTAATTAAAAGTGTCTTTGTTCCCCAAAAAAACGTGTTTGAAAGACTGCTGCGCAAATACCGTGTGACATAAAATATTGCAACGTCCGCCATTTTATTTTCTAGGGTCTCTGCTAAAAAAATATACATAATGTTTGAGGGTTCCAAGTAATTTTCTAGAAAAAAATATGGATGTTAACTTGTAAGCAACAAGTGTCAGAAATGGGTTTAGGCGTAAAAGGATTTAAATCAGTGTAATGCAAAAAAGCAACACCGGATCTGGGCAATATCGGGTTAAATCTGAAGAGGTGTGGCTGCAAATGTCAGCTGACCTTTAAGTGCTTAGTTCGCTATGCAGTTTTTGTTTTTTTCCTTTTACTTTATTTTACATTTTATTTGCCATTCTCTGCACCTGTCCAGGAATAGTGACATCGCTGCACTAATTTCAAATGGAAACGGTTGTTTTAAGCCTTTTTGAGTGTTTGTGAACTTTGTCAGTTTGGTATTGATACAAATAAAGTTGGATGAGGGAAAAAAATGGCTGATTACCCATAAATACTCTCAACTGTGTCAGTTCGTCTTGTTGACGTGCAGATGAAAGCACATGGCCTGCTCTGCTGCAGCCACATGATTGGGAAGTAACATTTGATTACGGTAAGCCATTTCACTGCATATAGATCAGCTTTTCTCTACCTTTTAGCTCCAGGGAGTGCCTGCTAAAACCAAATCGCTGATGATCCATGGGAAGCGAGTCTCAATCTGTGTGTGTGTAATGCGTCCACTGAAACCTTCGGGGGGGGGGGGGGGGGGGATGTTTAGGATATCTCTGTGTGTGTGTGGGGGGATGTTTAGGATATCTGTGTGTGGGGGTGTTTAATGCGTCCACTGAAACCTGGGGGGATGTTTAGGATATCTGTGTGTGTGTGTGGGGGGGGGGGGTGTTTAATGCGTCCACTGAAACCTTCGGGGGGGGGGGTGTTTAGGATATCTGTGTGGGGGGGGGGGTGTTTAATGCGTCCACTGAAACCTTCGGGGGGGGGGGGGGTGTTTAGGATATCTGTGTGTGTGTGTGGGGGGGGGGGGGTGTTTAATGCGTTCACTGAAACCTGCGGGGGGGGGGATGTTTAGGATATCTGTGTGTGTGTGTGTGTGTGTGTGGGGGGGGGGTGTTTAATGCGTTCACTGAAACCTGCGGGGGGGGGGATGTTTAGGATATGTGTGTGTGTGTGTGTGTGGGGGGGGTGTTTAATGCGTTTACTGAAACCTGGGGGGGGGGGATGTTTAGGATATCTGTGTGTGTGTGTGTGTGGGGGTGTTTAATGCGTTTACTGAAACCTGGGGGGGGGGGGGATGTTTAGGATATCTGTGTGTGTGTGTGTGTGTGGGGGGGGTGTTTAATGCGTTTACTGAAACCTGGGGGGGGGGGGGATGTTTAGGATATGTGTGTGGGGGTGTTTAATGCGTTCACTGAAACCTGCGGGGGGGGATGTTTAGGATATCTGTGTGTGTGTGTGGGGGTGTTTAATGCGTTCACTGAAACCTGGGGGGGGGGGGGGGGTGTTTAGGATATCTGTGGGGGTGTTTAATGCGTTCACGGAAACCTGGGGGGGGGGGTGTTTAGGATATCTGTGTGTGTGTGTGTGGGGGTGTTTAATGCGTTCACTGAAACCTGGGGGGGGGGGGTGTTTAGGATATCTGTGTGTGTGTGGGGGGTGTTTAATGCCTTCACTGAAACCTGCGGGGGGGGATGTTTAGGATATCTGTGTGTGGGGGGGGGGGGGGTGTTTAATGCGTTCACTGAAACCTGGGGGGGGTGTTTAGGATATCTGTGTGTGTGTGTGGGGGTGTTTAATGCGTTCACTGAAACCTGTGGGGGGGATGTTTACTGTTTAGGATATCTGTGTGGGGGTGTTTAATGCGTTCACTGAAACCTGGGGGGGGGGGTGTTTAGGATATCTGTGTGGGGGGAGGGTGTTTAATGCGTTCACTGAAACCTGGGGGGGGGGGATGTTTAGGGTGTGTGTGTGTGTGTGTGTGTGTGTGTGGCCAGCCTAGAACTGCAGTGCTGAAGCTAGCAGCCGGTGGACACCTCTCTCGCCAGCTGACAGACATCTCTGCCCAGCTATTTCTATCTACCACCCCTGAGACCCCATTCACACCTAGGCGTTTTTACGCCTGTAGCGCTACGCCTCTGCCGCCAGAGGGCTGGAAATACATGTCCCTCTATGGAGATGGTTCACATCTCCACGCCGGACGCCTGTCGCCTGCGGCGTGAAAAAAGGTCCCGGACCTTTTTTTCAGGCGTCTTCGAGCGTTCGGCTAGGAGATGGCAATCATCTCCATAGAGGGGGTCATCTTGGGACACATCTAGGCGGACAATACCCGCGTTTTGTCGCCGCAAATCGCGGTACAAAACGCCGCTATTTTTACCGCGATTTGCGGCGACAAAACGCCGCGATTTCGTCCGTCTAGATGTGAATGCAGCCTAAGGCCCCCTATATACTTTGCGTAGTGGGAACACATGCTCCTGCTCGCATTTTTTTTATTTTTTGCTTGTTTTTTTGCACGCAGGGGAGCCCATTCACTTAAATGGGCTGCCATATGTGTGACAAACACATCACAGAGGCTCTAGAACATGGGTGCTCAACCTGTGGCCCTCCAGCTGTTGCGGAACTACAAGTCCCATGATGCATTGCAAGGCTGACTGTTACAAGCATGACTTCCAAATGCTGAGGCATGATGGGATTTGTAGTTCTGCAGCAGCTGGAGGGCCAACTGGTTGAACACCCATGCTCTAGAACCTTTTGAGGCATGCAGCTTTGCCACATAACAAAACACCGGTCAGTTGTTTAGCATTTGGCGTGCCATTAACAATGGCTCCACAAGCAATATGCGCATTTGTGGTGCATTTCCAAAAACGCCCGTGCACTGTCGCACATCCAGAAAACTTCAAATGTGAATGCAGCCTAATGCCTAGAATACACTGCTAGTTTTTTTTTACCCAGCGGGCTGAACGAAAAAAAAAAAAAACTGACACCTTAGGTCAAAGCCACTGTTCTAACACACATGTTAGTACTGTGATCTCCCCTGCTGTACTATTGTGTTCTGTCAGGGGGACGGCTTTCCCGCCAGAACATTCCAGTCAGCGCTCTCAGCCATTGGGAGATGGTCAGCAGACCTTTTTTGTCTTGCCCCTTCAGAAGCCGGCTGTCATATAGTCAGACAGGACTGTATACATGCCATGGCTGTGACGCTTTACTTCACAGCTGCAGCATTTTTAACGCAGGCTGCAGAGTTTGAAAGGCGGCACCACCTGTCAAACTTCTCATCGAGTTCAATGGGGCTGCTCTGCACCTTGAAGCCAAATGCTTGGCTCACTGTTGCAATTTAAAATTACTATTAAGCAATTGAAAAAAAAAACGGTGTCAGGAAGGGGCAGTAGCGAGGCGATAATTCTGCCATGGCTGCAAAGCATACAATTGCGACCATGGCATTTTAGCGATTTGTTATATCCGGGGGGAGGGGTAAGTTGTACGGGGCCCCATGATTCCTAACAGCAGCCCTGCTGAAACGTGTGTGTGTGTGTGTGTGTGTGTGTGTGTGTGTGTCCACTGTTAATGGGTCCACTGTTAATGGGTCCACTGTTAATGGGTCCACTGTTAATGGGTCCACTGTTAATGGGTCCACTGTTAATGGGTCCACTGTTAATGGGTCCACTGTTAATGGGGTGTTTTAACTTTCAACTTTAAAAAGTGTTTTTTGAGTTTTCCTCTTCCTGTGGTCTAAAGCAGTACCTGAGGAAGAACAGAAAACTCTTGAAAGCAAAATTTCAAGTCCTGAGCTACTAGCCAGGCCTCAAGAGTTACTCGCCACCAGTTGCCCCACCTAATTCATACACTGCCCTGCGCCTAATTGCACCCGTAAACACGCCCTCGTAGATTATCTCATGGAATGACAATGTTTTATGCAGAATCAAGTTACAAAATTAAATATTACCAACAACAACTTTAACAAAATGGGACAGGGCACTGGGGGCAGACCAGAGGGACAGGGCACTAGAACTGGGTCTTTTCCCCATTCTCTTGCTGTCTCCTCTGCAACTCCCATTCTCTCTCTCTCTCTCTCTCTCTCTCTCTCTCTCTCTCTCTCTCTCTCTCTCTCTCTCTCTCTCTCTCTCTCTCTCTCTCTCTCTCTCTCTCTCTCTCTCTCTCTCTCTCTCTCTCTCTCTCTCTCTCTCTCTCTCTCTCTCTCTCTCTCTCTCTCTCTCATGTCCCCACTTTCCCGTTTTATTCAGGCTGGCAGAGAGGAAAGGAGCTGCAGCACAGCGGGAGGCAGTACAATCCAGCGCTGAGATCCACACAACTGCACAGCCATTGACACCATAGCACAGCACACATTGGGACCAGTCTGTTCACAGTGCTCAGGCTACACTGTTGGACACTTACATAGAGCACAAGGAGAAGAAAACTGCACAAACTAGAAGGCTGCCGCTCTCATGTCAGGGCAACTTTCAGTGAGCGCTGCACCGAAGTGGTAATTTTTGCAATCCTCCACCTCACTCATTACTTTCTGCTCTCCAGCTACATTGGTCGGGGCCCGGGGGAGGGGGGCAGGCTCAGAGAGGTCATACTGTTAGGTCCCATGGCTTAATGAGAATTGTAAGGAGAGCACCTGTGTACTGCTCTGCCTGTGCGCGGCTCACCAGACTACTTTTCCCGAGCATGCACCTTTCCTCTTCGGCCGCCAATCTCATCGGGACTCTAAGTGTAGGCACAGATTGGAGGGAGATTGGTCATGCAGCCCTGTCATCACTCGCCCCCAGCTTAAATCCAAATGCTAGTAGTGTGGACATTTTGAGGGCTGGTGTACTGCACTACTCGTATTTTGTAATGTTATTTATACTTATTTTGGGTGGGGTTTTTTTGTGAGAGAGAAATATTTATTCCTAAAGTTGCTATGGACATGCCTCCTACCCATCGTGCTGTGTGACGTAGGACTGTGAAGGAGGACCTGAGGGTACTGACACAAGAGGCAAGGGTTCATGTCTGCTGGCAAGCATAATCTAATGGTGTGTTTGTGTTTTTTTTTTTGTTTGTTTGTTTCTCCCCCCCCCCCTGATCTGTCTACTTGACTGAGGGTAAGTGATGGCAAAATCAAGAAAGCCAACATTTTCAGTAGGTCTGCGGTGCTAGGTCCCAAAATGATCATGGTAATGTGTATGGCAAAGCTTTTGAGATGATAAAAAAATAAATAAAAATATAATGTATATAGATTTCAGTGGGAATGATGCAATATTTTTTTTTTTTTTTTTTTTAGTTGCTACTGTGGAGTAAGCTGAAAGCGACGTGGAATCCTTTTGTGGCTCTGCATCTTCAACAAATGGTAGGCTCACATAGAGCACGCTGCCTTCGTGGTCCCCAGGTTATGGGGTCTGGGAGTTGCAAGTGGTCAGGTCAGCCTGAAAATCTGCAGTTATGAGCTTCCAGTATGTAGATTCTGTCTACCCTGTACAGTGGTTTTGACTGTGTCTTGCCCAGGGGCGAACTGACAACTCATGGGGCCCACGGGCAATAGGAGATAATGGGGCCCACGGGCAATGGGAGATAATGGGGCCCCGGGCAATATATTATGGGACCACATAGTATATACACACCGAAAAGGTACTGGAGAGGCGGGGCAGCTATAATCTTGGGATTTTTTTAAAACACAGATTTCTCCTATCACCTTCCAGGACCGCAAACCTGAGAGATGAGGGCTCCTCCCCACAGGAAACACAATCAATAGACAGCTTGTTATAAGTCCCCACCCTTCCCCCTTGATCCCCAGTATTGATTGTGTTTCTCCCAAACACAGCGGCATTTTTTTTTTTAAAGACATAAATACCAGGGAGGGTTTAATGGTTACCCCTGTTGAGACAGGTTTTAGGGAGGCCAGGGACGGCTGAACTAACCTGTAGGCTTTGTCCTTCTCACAGGTCGCCCCAGGCGTGCACCAGCGTTCTGGCCGCAGGGAGGGCGAGCCATCGCTGTGATGCAAAAACACCGCCATTAAGCTGCTCTCTTCACTTCCGGGTTTTTCCTAGAAGGAAGCACTGAGCTCCAAGCCTCTTTCTGTACATGACCGCATCTTAGGAAGTGGGCGGCGTCACAGACACAGTGCAACCCGGAAGTGTTAAAACGCGTGGAGAGTGGTGTGGAAGTGGTCGGCTTGCTGTACCAGCCCCTTCAGCGGTACCAGCAGCCCAGGACCCAGCCAACCTCCTCATGGAACAAGAGGATGGGAAGGCAAACGCGACTGCAGACAGATCCAGGTCGGATCGTGAGTACAAACCCTCCTTGAAGGTGCAGGAGCACACCAAACACCCGGCTTGGTTACATACCTGTCCAGTCCTTTGAGCCCCGGGATTAAGCTTCCCTTAATCTATTATGCTTACGTGTGTTTTTTTTTTTTCCTTTTCACCATGGCTATGGCAAACAAATAAAAAGGGAACCCACAATGATTGTCTGTCAAGAATCCTTTTTCTAAATCGTTCTCCTGACAGGACTTTCAAGTCAAAATCTGACATTTAGCAGAAAGGCCTTGCAGGCAGGGGTCCCACCCTAAAGTAGGCATGTTGGTTCCTTTTATTAACCTCTCGGGTGTGCCGTCCTGGAAGGTGATGGGAGAAAACCTACGTTAGACTTGCCATTCACGGTATTTCTACGAACCTTCCAGGACGGCAGGCCTACTTCCCACCCTATGTGGAGGGAAAGATAAGCTAAATGCTAGGTGGTAAGTACCTATGTGGAACAATGTCCTTTGTGAACCAGTTCAGGATTACTTTATTACATACTGGGGATCAAGGGGAAGGGTGAGGACTTATAACAAGCTGTCAATTGATTGTGCTTCCTGTGGGGAGGAGCCCTCATCTCTCAGGTGTGCCGTCCTGGAAGGTTCGTAGAAATACCGTTACCGGTAAGTCTAACGTAGGTTTTTTACATACTGTCCCTGGTTTTACTGAGGCTGGCAACCCTGATGGGGGGGGGGGGGAGGGCCCTAGTGACATGGGGCCCAAATGGTCAGTCTGCCCTGGTCTTAACCCCGCCCTGTCATACCAGAGAGTTTGCATATACTTTCCCTGACGTTTGAAGTTCTTTCTGCCACAAGATGGAAGGGCAGTGCTGGGACTTGCTGCACTCTTATCGCTACTGGAAAGTCTACAGAGAGCTTTGATGCATCGAGCACTCTGGAAGAAGAGGGTATGTGGTTTTTGAAGGGTGTGCTGAGTGACTGTTGCGATTTGTAGTCAGGACTCTACCAGGTTGCTTGCTGTTGTGTAGCCAGGGTTCTTGGTAACTGGTCCTCCCGATCCTTTCATGGATGCAAGAGGTGTGCCCACTCTTGGATGTGGTCGGTTGCCTCCCCTGTTCATATGGCAGTAGGGGGTCTGGACCTGAGAAATGATCACATCTCAAGATGGACATGAAGAACTGCCTTTGGGGACTCATCCTTTTTTTCCCTAGGACAGAGTGTGACTTTGGAATGGAACTTGGTTTCTTAGTCTCAGAATATGGGGGCGCACCATGTTAGAGCGATTTGAACATGGGGCCAGACTGGGTCTTCACTCTGTCTTGGGTTAGACTTTTGGCATTGGTCGTGTCCTTATCCCCTTTAGGGGGGAAAAGGCTCTAGCACGAACGTGTCAGTTCCACATTGGCAGCACTGTCGGTTTCGGTTCTTTATTATGGGGTGTTAATGCCTATGTTTTTATATTGTAGCAGGTGAGGTGACCAAGGCTGAACTATGGCAACACTATTGGAGACTGAACAGAGGAGTTCTTTGATGTATGTATCAAATTTGGTTTTATGGTGTAATGTGTGGGACATTTTAAGTGAAATGTGTTTTTTGACTGTGTATTAACCACTTACGACCACCTGCCGCAGGAATACGTCGGTACTTTGAAGAGGAATATGGCTGTAGCAGCTTGCTACCATAACACCAGTATCCTCTTCAGCAGGTGGTTCTCTTTCAGATAAAAGTGGTCTCTGCGCTAGATACGCCGCAAGATCACTTTTATCGGCGGCAGGAAAGGGGCCCCCTGCCATTTACTGGAGCCGTCGGTGAGGTGGAGGAAATCAGGTCTGTTCCCTGCCTGGGTATGGAGGCAAGTGTGTGGAAGATGGTCCCCACCCGTCTCCATATCACTTCAGGGCGGAAGCAAAGTCAAAACTTCACTTCTACCCAATGCTCTTAAAGGGCTTTTTTTTTTTTTTTTTTTTTTCTTGCATTTTAGTGTACATATGAGGTCATCAGGGAATTCCTGGAACTTATTTGGAACAGACCTACGCTCAGACGGGGTTGAACGCTAGCCCGAGCCTACCCAAGGTATCCCATTGGGAAGCTATCAAAGTGAATAGCTAATTGTAAGCATCAGAGGAATTCCTGTTCCATAGTTGTATGTGTATGCACACCCCTTGCATACTTGATGCTGCCGGGTGGGTATGCCTCCGCCACCTTTTTTTTGTGATGGCAAAATCTAGGAAGCCAACATTTTCAGTAGGTCTGCGGTGCTAGGTCCCAAAATGATCATGGTAATGTGTATGGCAAAGCTTTTGAGATGATAAAAATATAATGTATATAGATTTCAGTGGGAATGATGCAATATTTTTTTTTTTTTTTTTAGTTACTACTGTGGAGTAAGCTGAAAGCGACGTGGAATCCTTTTGTGGCTCTGCATCTTCAACAAAATGTAGGTTCCCGTAGAGCACGCTGCCTTCGCGGTCCCCAGGTTATGTGGTCCCCAGGTTATGTGGTCTGGGAGTTGTTAAGTGGTCAGGGCAGCCTGAAAATCTGCGGTGAAGTTCTTTCTGCCACAAGATGGAAGGGCAGTGCTGGGACTTGCTGCACTCTTATCGCTACTGGAAAGTCTACAGAGAGCTTTGATGCATCGAGCACTCTGGAAGAAGAGGGTATGTGGTTTTTGGAGGGTGTGCTGAGTGACTGTTGCGATTTGTAGTCAGGACTCTACCAGGTTGCTTGCTGTTGTGTAGCCAGGGTTCTTGGTAACTGGTACTCCCGATCCTTTCATGGATGTAAGAGGTGTGCCCACTCTTGGATGTGGTCGGTTGCCTCCCCTGTTCATATGGCAGTAGGGGGTCTGGCCTGAGAAATGATCACATCTCAAGATGGCCATGACGAACTGCCTTTGGGGACTCATCCTTTTTTTCCCTAGGACAGAGTGTGACTTTGGAATGGAACTTGGTTTCTTAGTCTCAGAATATGGGGGCACACCATGTTAGAGCGATTTGAACATGGGGCCAGACTGGGTCTTCACTCTGTCTTGGGTTAGACTTTTGGCATTGGTCGTGTCCTTATCTCCTTTAGGGGGGAAAAGGCTCTAGCACGAACGTGTCAGTTCCACATTGGCAGCACTGTCGGTTTCGGTTCTTTATTATGGGGTGTTTTTATGGGGTGTTAATGCCTATGGTTTTATATTGTAGCAGGTGAGGTGACCAAGGCTGAACTATGGCAACACTATTGGAGACTGAACAGAGGAGTTCTTTGATGTATGTATCAAATTTGGTATTATGGTGTAATGTGTGGGACATTTTAAGTGAAATGTGTTTTTTGACTGTGTATTAACCACTTACGACCACCTGCCGCAGGAATACGTCGGTACTTTGAAGAGGAATATGGCTGTAGCAGCTTGCTACCATAACACCAGTATCCTCTTCAGCAGGTGGTTCTCTTTCAGATAAAAGTGGTCTCTGCGCTAGATACGCCGCAAGATCACTTTTATCGGCGGCAGGAAAGGGGCCCCCTGCCATTTACTGGAGCCGTCGGTGAGGTGGAGGAAATCAGGTCTGTTCCCTGCCTGGGTATGGAGGCAAGTGTGTGGAAGATGGCCCCCACCCGTCTCCATATCACTTCAGGGCGGAAGCAAAGTCAAAACTTCACTTCTGCCCAATGCTCTTAAAGGGCTTTTTTTTTTTTTTTTTTTCTTTCTTGCATTTTAGTGTACATATGAGGTCATCAGGGAATTCCTGGAACTTATTTGGAACAGACCTACGCTCAGACGGGGTTGAACGCTAGCCCGAGCCTACCCAAGGTATCCCATTGGGAAGCTATCAAAGTGAATAGCTAATTGTAAGCATCAGAGGAATTCCTGTTCCATAGTTGTATGTGTATGCACACCCCTTGCATACTTGATGCTGCCGGGTGGGTATGCCTCCGCCACCTTTTTTTTGTGATGGCAAAATCTAGGAAGCCAACATTTTCAGTAGGTCTGCGGTGCTAGGTCCCAAAATGATCATGGTAATGTGTATGGCAAAGCTTTTGAGATGATAAAAATATAATGTATATAGATTTCAGTGGGAATGATGCAATATTTTTTTTTTTTTTTTTAGTTACTACTGTGGAGTAAGCTGAAAGCGACGTGGAATCCTTTTGTGGCTCTGCATCTTCAACAAAATGTAGGTTCCCGTAGAGCACGCTGCCTTCGCGGTCCCCAGGTTATGTGGTCCCCAGGTTATGTGGTCTGGGAGTTGTTAAGTGGTCAGGGCAGCCTGAAAATCTGCGGTGAAGTTCTTTCTGCCACAAGATGGAAGGGCAGTGCTGGGACTTGCTGCACTCTTATCGCTACTGGAAAGTCTACAGAGAGCTTTGATGCATCGAGCACTCTGGAAGAAGAGGGTATGTGGTTTTTGGAGGGTGTGCTGAGTGACTGTTGCGATTTGTAGTCAGGACTCTACCAGGTTGCTTGCTGTTGTGTAGCCAGGGTTCTTGGTAACTGGTACTCCCGATCCTTTCATGGATGTAAGGGGTGTGCCCACTCTTGGATGTGGTCGGTTGCCTCCCCTGTTCATATGGCAGTAGGGGGTCTGGCCTGAGAAATGATCACATCTCAAGATGGCCATGACGAACTGCCTTTGGGGACTCATCCTTTTTTTCCCTAGGACAGAGTGTGACTTTGGAATGGAACTTGGTTTCTTAGTCTCAGAATATGGGGGCACACCATGTTAGAGCGATTTGAACATGGGGCCAGACTGGGTCTTCACTCTGTCTTGGGTTAGACTTTTGGCATTGGTCGTGTCCTTATCTCCTTTAGGGGGGAAAAGGCTCTAGCACGAACGTGTCAGTTCCACATTGGCAGCACTGTCGGTTTCGGTTCTTTATTATGGGGTGTTTTTATGGGGTGTTAATGCCTATGTTTTTATATTGTAGCAGGTGAGGTGACCAAGGCTGAACTATGGCAACACTATTGGAGACTGAACAGAGGAGTTCTTTGATGTATGTATCAAATTTGGTATTATGGTGTAATGTGTGGGACATTTTAAGTGAAATGTGTTTTTTGACTGTGTATTAACCACTTACGACCACCTGCCGCAGGAATACGTCGGTACTTTGAAGAGGAATATGGCTGTAGCAGCTTGCTACCATAACACCAGTATCCTCTTCAGCAGGTGGTTCTCTTTCAGATAAAAGTGGTCTCTGCGCTAGATACGCCGCAAGATCACTTTTATCGGCGGCAGGAAAGGGGCCCCCTGCCATTTACTGGAGCCGTCGGTGAGGTGGAGGAAATCAGGTCTGTTCCCTGCCTGGGTATGGAGGCAAGTGTGTGGAAGATGGTCCCCACCCGTCTCCATATCACTTCAGGGCGGAAGCAAAGTCAAAACTTCACTTCTGCCCAATGCTCTTAAAGGGCTTTTTTTTTTTTTTTTTTCTTTCTTGCATTTTAGTGTACATATGAGGTCATCAGGGAATTCCTGGAACTTATTTGGAACAGACCTACGCTCAGACGGGGTTGAACGCTAGCCCGAGCCTACCCAAGGTATCCCATTGGGAAGCTATCAAAGTGAATAGCTAATTGTAAGCATCAGAGGAATTCCTGTTCCATAGTTGTATGTGTATGCACACCCCTTGCATACTTGATGCTGCCGGGTGGGTATGCCTCCGCCACCTTTTTTTTGTGATGGCAAAATCTAGGAAGCCAACATTTTCAGTAGGTCTGCGGTGCTAGGTCCCAAAATGATCATGGTAATGTGTATGGCAAAGCTTTTGAGATGATAAAAATATAATGTATATAGATTTCAGTGGGAATGATGCAATATTTTTTTTTTTTTTTTTAGTTACTACTGTGGAGTAAGCTGAAAGCGACGTGGAATCCTTTTGTGGCTCTGCATCTTCAACAAAATGTAGGTTCCCGTAGAGCACGCTGCCTTCGCGGTCCCCAGGTTATGTGGTCCCCAGGTTATGTGGTCTGGGAGTTGTTAAGTGGTCAGGGCAGCCTGAAAATCTGCGGTGAAGTTCTTTCTGCCACAAGATGGAAGGGCAGTGCTGGGACTTGCTGCACTCTTATCGCTACTGGAAAGTCTACAGAGAGCTTTGATGCATCGAGCACTCTGGAAGAAGAGGGTATGTGGTTTTTGGAGGGTGTGCTGAGTGACTGTTGCGATTTGTAGTCAGGACTCTACCAGGTTGCTTGCTGTTGTGTAGCCAGGGTTCTTGGTAACTGGTACTCCCGATCCTTTCATGGATGTAAGAGGTGTGCCCACTCTTGGATGTGGTCGGTTGCCTCCCCTGTTCATATGGCAGTAGGGGGTCTGGCCTGAGAAATGATCACATCTCAAGATGGCCATGACGAACTGCCTTTGGGGACTCATCCTTTTTTTCCCTAGGACAGAGTGTGACTTTGGAATGGAACTTGGTTTCTTAGTCTCAGAATATGGGGGCACACCATGTTAGAGCGATTTGAACATGGGGCCAGACTGGGTCTTCACTCTGTCTTGGGTTAGACTTTTGGCATTGGTCGTGTCCTTATCTCCTTTAGGGGGGAAAAGGCTCTAGCACGAACGTGTCAGTTCCACATTGGCAGCACTGTCGGTTTCGGTTCTTTATTATGGGGTGTTTTTATGGGGTGTTAATGCCTATGTTTTTATATTGTAGCAGGTGAGGTGACCAAGGCTGAACTATGGCAACACTATTGGAGACTGAACAGAGGAGTTCTTTGATGTATGTATCAAATTTGGTATTATGGTGTAATGTGTGGGACATTTTAAGTGAAATGTGTTTTTTGACTGTGTATTAACCACTTACGACCACCTGCCGCAGGAATACGTCGGTACTTTGAAGAGGAATATGGCTGTAGCAGCTTGCTACCATAACACCAGTATCCTCTTCAGCAGGTGGTTCTCTTTCAGATAAAAGTGGTCTCTGCGCTAGATACGCCGCAAGATCACTTTTATCGGCGGCAGGAAAGGGGCCCCCTGCCATTTACTGGAGCCGTCGGTGAGGTGGAGGAAATCAGGTCTGTTCCCTGCCTGGGTATGGAGGCAAGTGTGTGGAAGATGGTCCCCACCCGTCTCCATATCACTTCAGGGCGGAAGCAAAGTCAAAACTTCACTTCTGCCCAATGCTCTTAAAGGGCTTTTTTTTTTTTTTTTTTTTTTTTTCTTGCATTTTAGTGTACATATGAGGTCATCAGGGAATTCCTGGAACTTATTTGGAACAGACCTACGCTCAGACGGGGTTGAACGCTAGCCCGAGCCTACCCAAGGTATCCCATTGGGAAGCTATCAAAGTGAATAGCTAATTGTAAGCATCAGAGGAATTCCTGTTCCATAGTTGTATGTGTATGCACACCCCTTGCATACTTGATGCTGCCGGGTGGGTATGCCTCCGCCACCTTTTTTTTGTGATGGCAAAATCTAGGAAGCCAACATTTTCAGTAGGTCTGCGGTGCTAGGTCCCAAAATGATCATGGTAATGTGTATGGCAAAGCTTTTGAGATGATAAAAATATAATGTATATAGATTTCAGTGGGAATGATGCAATATTTTTTTTTTTTTTTTTAGTTACTACTGTGGAGTAAGCTGAAAGCGACGTGGAATCCTTTTGTGGCTCTGCATCTTCAACAAAATGTAGGTTCCCGTAGAGCACGCTGCCTTCGCGGTCCCCAGGTTATGTGGTCCCCAGGTTATGTGGTCTGGGAGTTGTTAAGTGGTCAGGGCAGCCTGAAAATCTGCGGTGAAGTTCTTTCTGCCACAAGATGGAAGGGCAGTGCTGGGACTTGCTGCACTCTTATCGCTACTGGAAAGTCTACAGAGAGCTTTGATGCATCGAGCACTCTGGAAGAAGAGGGTATGTGGTTTTTGGAGGGTGTGCTGAGTGACTGTTGCGATTTGTAGTCAGGACTCTACCAGGTTGCTTGCTGTTGTGTAGCCAGGGTTCTTGGTAACTGGTACTCCCGATCCTTTCATGGATGTAAGGGGTGTGCCCACTCTTGGATGTGGTCGGTTGCCTCCCCTGTTCATATGGCAGTAGGGGGTCTGGCCTGAGAAATGATCACATCTCAAGATGGCCATGACGAACTGCCTTTGGGGACTCATCCTTTTTTTCCCTAGGACAGAGTGTGACTTTGGAATGGAACTTGGTTTCTTAGTCTCAGAATATGGGGGCACACCATGTTAGAGCGATTTGAACATGGGGCCAGACTGGGTCTTCACTCTGTCTTGGGTTAGACTTTTGGCATTGGTCGTGTCCTTATCTCCTTTAGGGGGGAAAAGGCTCTAGCACGAACGTGTCAGTTCCACATTGGCAGCACTGTCGGTTTCGGTTCTTTATTATGGGGTGTTTTTATGGGGTGTTAATGCCTATGTTTTTATATTGTAGCAGGTGAGGTGACCAAGGCTGAACTATGGCAACACTATTGGAGACTGAACAGAGGAGTTCTTTGATGTATGTATCAAATTTGGTATTATGGTGTAATGTGTGGGACATTTTAAGTGAAATGTGTTTTTTGACTGTGTATTAACCACTTACGACCACCTGCCGCAGGAATACGTCGGTACTTTGAAGAGGAATATGGCTGTAGCAGCTTGCTACCATAACACCAGTATCCTCTTCAGCAGGTGGTTCTCTTTCAGATAAAAGTGGTCTCTGCGCTAGATACGCCGCAAGATCACTTTTATCGGCGGCAGGAAAGGGGCCCCCTGCCATTTACTGGAGCCGTCGGTGAGGTGGAGGAAATCAGGTCTGTTCCCTGCCTGGCTATGGAGGCAAGTGTGTGGAAGATGGTCCCCACCCGTCTCCATATCACTTCAGGGCGGAAGCAAAGTCAAAACTTCACTTCTGCCCAATGCTCTTAAAGGGCTTTTTTTTTTTTTTTTTTTCTTTCTTGCATTTTAGTGTACATATGAGGTCATCAGGGAATTCCTGGAACTTATTTGGAACAGACCTACGCTCAGACGGGGTTGAACGCTAGCCCGAGCCTACCCAAGGTATCCCATTGGGAAGCTATCAAAGTGAATAGCTAATTGTAAGCATCAGAGGAATTCCTGTTCCATAGTTGTATGTGTATGCACACCCCTTGCATACTTGATGCTGCCGGGTGGGTATGCCTCCGCCACCTTTTTTTTGTGATGGCAAAATCTAGGAAGCCAACATTTTCAGTAGGTCTGCGGTGCTAGGTCCCAAAATGATCATGGTAATGTGTATGGCAAAGCTTTTGAGATGATAAAAATATAATGTATATAGATTTCAGTGGGAATGATGCAATATTTTTTTTTTTTTTTTTAGTTACTACTGTGGAGTAAGCTGAAAGCGACGTGGAATCCTTTTGTGGCTCTGCATCTTCAACAAAATGTAGGTTCCCGTAGAGCACGCTGCCTTCGCGGTCCCCAGGTTATGTGGTCCCCAGGTTATGTGGTCTGGGAGTTGTTAAGTGGTCAGGGCAGCCTGAAAATCTGCGGTGAAGTTCTTTCTGCCACAAGATGGAAGGGCAGTGCTGGGACTTGCTGCACTCTTATCGCTACTGGAAAGTCTACAGAGAGCTTTGATGCATCGAGCACTCTGGAAGAAGAGGGTATGTGGTTTTTGGAGGGTGTGCTGAGTGACTGTTGCGATTTGTAGTCAGGACTCTACCAGGTTGCTTGCTGTTGTGTAGCCAGGGTTCTTGGTAACTGGTACTCCCGATCCTTTCATGGATGTAAGAGGTGTGCCCACTCTTGGATGTGGTCGGTTGCCTCCCCTGTTCATATGGCAGTAGGGGGTCTGGCCTGAGAAATGATCACATCTCAAGATGGCCATGACGAACTGCCTTTGGGGACTCATCCTTTTTTTCCCTAGGACAGAGTGTGACTTTGGAATGGAACTTGGTTTCTTAGTCTCAGAATATGGGGGCACACCATGTTAGAGCGATTTGAACATGGGGCCAGACTGGGTCTTCACTCTGTCTTGGGTTAGACTTTTGGCATTGGTCGTGTCCTTATCTCCTTTAGGGGGGAAAAGGCTCTAGCACGAACGTGTCAGTTCCACATTGGCAGCACTGTCGGTTTCGGTTCTTTATTATGGGGTGTTTTTATGGGGTGTTAATGCCTATGTTTTTATATTGTAGCAGGTGAGGTGACCAAGGCTGAACTATGGCAACACTATTGGAGACTGAACAGAGGAGTTCTTTGATGTATGTATCAAATTTGGTATTATGGTGTAATGTGTGGGACATTTTAAGTGAAATGTGTTTTTTGACTGTGTATTAACCACTTACGACCACCTGCCGCAGGAATACGTCGGTACTTTGAAGAGGAATATGGCTGTAGCAGCTTGCTACCATAACACCAGTATCCTCTTCAGCAGGTGGTTCTCTTTCAGATAAAAGTGGTCTCTGCGCTAGATACGCCGCAAGATCACTTTTATCGGCGGCAGGAAAGGGGCCCCCTGCCATTTACTGGAGCCGTCGGTGAGGTGGAGGAAATCAGGTCTGTTCCCTGCCTGGGTATGGAGGCAAGTGTGTGGAAGATGGTCCCCACCCGTCTCCATATCACTTCAGGGCGGAAGCAAAGTCAAAACTTCACTTCTGCCCAATGCTCTTAAAGGGCTTTTTTTTTTTTTTTTTTTTTTTTTTTGCTTTTTTGTGTACATATGAGGTCATCAGGGAATTCCTGGAACTTATTTGGAACAGACCTACGCTTCGACGGGGTTGAACGCTAGCCCGAGCCTACCCAAGGTATCCCATTGGGAAGCTATCAAAGTGAATAGCTAATTGTAAGCATCAGAGGAATTCCTGTTCCATAGTTGTATGTGTATGCACACCCCTTGCATACTTGATGCTGCCGGGTGGGTATGCCTCCGCCACCTTTTTTTTGTGATGGCAAAATCTAGGAAGCCAACATTTTCAGTAGGTCTGCGGTGCTAGGTCCCAAAATGATCATGGTAATGTGTATGGCAAAGCTTTTGAGATGATAAAAATATAATGTATATAGATTTCAGTGGGAATGATGCAATATTTTTTTTTTTTTTTTTTAGTTACTACTGTGGAGTAAGCTGAAAGCGACGTGGAATCCTTTTGTGGCTCTGCATCTTCAACAAAATGTAGGTTCCCGTAGAGCACGCTGCCTTCGCGGTCCCCAGGTTATGTGGTCCCCAGGTTATGTGGTCTGGGAGTTGTTAAGTGGTCAGTGCAGCCTGAAAATCTGCGGTGAAGTTCTTTCTGCCACAAGATGGAAGGGCAGTGCTGGGACTTGCTGCACTCTTATCGCTACTGGAAAGTCTACAGAGAGCTTTGATGCATCGAGCACTCTGGAAGAAGAGGGTATGTGGTTTTTGGAGGGTGTGCTGAGTGACTGTTGCGATTTGTAGTCAGGACTCTACCAGGTTGCTTGCTGTTGTGTAGCCAGGGTTCTTGGTAACTGGTACTCCCGATCCTTTCATGGATGTAAGAGGTGTGCCCACTCTTGGATGTGGTCGGTTGCCTCCCCTGTTCATATGGCAGTAGGGGGTCTGGCCTGAGAAATGATCACATCTCAAGATGGCCATGACGAACTGCCTTTGGGGACTCATCCTTTTTTTCCCTAGGACAGAGTGTGACTTTGGAATGGAACTTGGTTTCTTAGTCTCAGAATATGGGGGCACACCATGTTAGAGCGATTTGAACATGGGGCCAGACTGGGTCTTCACTCTGTCTTGGGTTAGACTTTTGGCATTGGTCGTGTCCTTATCTCCTTTAGGGGGGAAAAGGCTCTAGCACGAACGTGTCAGTTCCACATTGGCAGCACTGTCGGTTTCGGTTCTTTATTATGGGGTGTTTTTATGGGGTGTTAATGCCTATGTTTTTATATTGTAGCAGGTGAGGTGACCAAGGCTGAACTATGGCAACACTATTGGAGACTGAACAGAGGAGTTCTTTGATGTATGTATCAAATTTGGTATTATGGTGTAATGTGTGGGACATTTTAAGTGAAATGTGTTTTTTGACTGTGTATTAACCACTTACGACCACCTGCCGCAGGAATACGTCGGTACTTTGAAGAGGAATATGGCTGTAGCAGCTTGCTACCATAACACCAGTATCCTCTTCAGCAGGTGGTTCTCTTTCAGATAAAAGTGGTCTCTGCGCTAGATACGCCGCAAGATCACTTTTATCGGCGGCAGGAAAGGGGCCCCCTGCCATTTACTGGAGCCGTCGGTGAGGTGGAGGAAATCAGGTCTGTTCCCTGCCTGGGTATGGAGGCAAGTGTGTGGAAGATGGTCCCCACCCGTCTCCATATCACTTCAGGGCGGAAGCAAAGTCAAAACTTCACTTCTGCCCAATGCTCTTAAAGGGCTTTTTTTTTTTTTTTTTTTTCTTTCTTGCATTTTAGTGTACATATGAGGTCATCAGGGAATTCCTGGAACTTATTTGGAACAGACCTACGCTCAGACGGGGTTGAACGCTAGCCCGAGCCTACCCAAGGTATCCCATTGGGAAGCTATCAAAGTGAATAGCTAATTGTAAGCATCAGAGGAATTCCTGTTCCATAGTTGTATGTGTATGCACACCCCTTGCATACTTGATGCTGCCGGGTGGGTATGCCTCCGCCACCTTTTTTTTGTGATGGCAAAATCTAGGAAGCCAACATTTTCAGTAGGTCTGCGGTGCTAGGTCCCAAAATGATCATGGTAATGTGTATGGCAAAGCTTTTGAGATGATAAAAATATAATGTATATAGATTTCAGTGGGAATGATGCAATATTTTTTTTTTTTTTTTTAGTTACTACTGTGGAGTAAGCTGAAAGCGACGTGGAATCCTTTTGTGGCTCTGCATCTTCAACAAAATGTAGGTTCCCGTAGAGCACGCTGCCTTCGCGGTCCCCAGGTTATGTGGTCCCCAGGTTATGTGGTCTGGGAGTTGTTAAGTGGTCAGGGCAGCCTGAAAATCTGCGGTGAAGTTCTTTCTGCCACAAGATGGAAGGGCAGTGCTGGGACTTGCTGCACTCTTATCGCTACTGGAAAGTCTACAGAGAGCTTTGATGCATCGAGCACTCTGGAAGAAGAGGGTATGTGGTTTTTGGAGGGTGTGCTGAGTGACTGTTGCGATTTGTAGTCGGGACTCTACCAGGTTGCTTGCTGTTGTGTAGCCAGGGTTCTTGGTAACTGGTACTCCCGATCCTTTCATGGATGTAAGGGGTGTGCCCACTCTTGGATGTGGTCGGTTGCCTCCCCTGTTCATATGGCAGTAGGGGGTCTGGCCTGAGAAATGATCACATCTCAAGATGGCCATGACGAACTGCCTTTGGGGACTCATCCTTTTTTTCCCTAGGACAGAGTGTGACTTTGGAATGGAACTTGGTTTCTTAGTCTCAGAATATGGGGGCACACCATGTTAGAGCGATTTGAACATGGGGCCAGACTGGGTCTTCACTCTGTCTTGGGTTAGACTTTTGGCATTGGTCGTGTCCTTATCTCCTTTAGGGGGGAAAAGGCTCTAGCACGAACGTGTCAGTTCCACATTGGCAGCACTGTCGGTTTCGGTTCTTTATTATGGGGTGTTTTTATGGGGTGTTAATGCCTATGTTTTTATATTGTAGCAGGTGAGGTGACCAAGGCTGAACTATGGCAACACTATTGGAGACTGAACAGAGGAGTTCTTTGATGTATGTATCAAATTTGGTTTTATGGTGTAATGTGTGGGACATTTTAAGTGAAATGTGTTTTTTGACTGTGTATTAACCACTTACGACCACCTGCCGCAGGAATACGTCGGTACTTTGAAGAGGAATACGGCTGTAGCAGCTTGCTACCATAACACCAGTATCCTCTTCAGCAGGTGGTTCTCTTTCAGATAAAAGTGGTCTCTGCGCTGGATACGCCGCAAGATCACTTTTATCGGCGGCAGGAAAGGGGCCCCCTGCCATTTACTGGAGCCGTCGGTGAGGTGGAGGAAATCAGGTCTGTTCCCTGCCTGGGTATGGAGGCAAGTGTGTGGAAGATGGTCCCCACCCGTCTCCATATCACTTCAGGGCGGAAGCAAAGTCAAAACTTCACTTCTGCCCAATGCTCTTAAAGGGCTTTTTTTTTTTTTTTTTCTTTCTTGCATTTTAGTGTACATATGAGGTCATCAGGGAATTCCTGGAACTTATTTGGAACAGACCTACGCTCAGACGGGGTTGAACGCTAGCCCGAGCCTACCCAAGGTATCCCATTGGGAAGCTATCAAAGTGAATAGCTAATTGTAAGCATCAGAGGAATTCCTGTTCCATAGTTGTATGTGTATGCACACCCCTTGCATACTTGATGCTGCCGGGTGGGTATGCCTCCGCCACCTTTTTTTTGTGATGGCAAAATCTAGGAAGCCAACATTTTCAGTAGGTCTGCGGTGCTAGGTCCCAAAATGATCATGGTAATGTGTATGGCAAAGCTTTTGAGATGATAAAAATATAATGTATATAGATTTCAGTGGGAATGATGCAATATTTTTTTTTTTTTTTTTTTAGTTACTACTGTGGAGTAAGCTGAAAGCGACGTGGAATCCTTTTGTGGCTCTGCATCTTCAACAAAATGTAGGTTCCCGTAGAGCACGCTGCCTTCGCGGTCCCCAGGTTATGTGGTCCCCAGGTTATGTGGTCTGGGAGTTGTTAAGTGGTCAGGGCAGCCTGAAAATCTGCGGTGAAGTTCTTTCTGCCACAAGATGGAAGGGCAGTGCTGGGACTTGCTGCACTCTTATCGCTACTGGAAAGTCTACAGAGAGCTTTGATGCATCGAGCACTCTGGAAGAAGAGGGTATGTGGTTTTTGGAGGGTGTGCTGAGTGACTGTTGCGATTTGTAGTCAGGACTCTACCAGGTTGCTTGCTGTTGTGTAGCCAGGGTTCTTGGTAACTGGTACTCCCGATCCTTTCATGGATGTAAGGGGTGTGCCCACTCTTGGATGTGGTCGGTTGCCTCCCCTGTTCATATGGCAGTAGGGGGTCTGGCCTGAGAAATGATCACATCTCAAGATGGCCATGACGAACTGCCTTTGGGGACTCATCCTTTTTTTCCCTAGGACAGAGTGTGACTTTGGAATGGAACTTGGTTTCTTAGTCTCAGAATATGGGGGCACACCATGTTAGAGCGATTTGAACATGGGGCCAGACTGGGTCTTCACTCTGTCTTGGGTTAGACTTTTGGCATTGGTCGTGTCCTTATCTCCTTTAGGGGGGAAAAGGCTCTAGCACGAACGTGTCAGTTCCACATTGGCAGCACTGTCGGTTTCGGTTCTTTATTATGGGGTGTTTTTATGGGGTGTTAATGCCTATGTTTTTATATTGTAGCAGGTGAGGTGACCAAGGCTGAACTATGGCAACACTATTGGAGACTGAACAGAGGAGTTCTTTGATGTATGTATCAAATTTGGTATTATGGTGTAATGTGTGGGACATTTTAAGTGAAATGTGTTTTTTGACTGTGTATTAACCACTTACGACCACCTGCCGCAGGAATACGTCGGTACTTTGAAGAGGAATATGGCTGTAGCAGCTTGCTACCATAACACCAGTATCCTCTTCAGCAGGTGGTTCTCTTTCAGATAAAAGTGGTCTCTGCGCTAGATACGCCGCAAGATCACTTTTATCGGCGGCAGGAAAGGGGCCCCCTGCCATTTACTGGAGCCGTCGGTGAGGTGGAGGAAATCAGGTCTGTTCCCTGCCTGGGTATGGAGGCAAGTGTGTGGAAGATGGTCCCCACCCGTCTCCATATCACTTCAGGGCGGAAGCAAAGTCAAAACTTCACTTCTGCCCAATGCTCTTAAAGGGCTTTTTTTTTTTTTTTTTTTCTTTCTTGCATTTTAGTGTACATATGAGGTCATCAGGGAATTCCTGGAACTTATTTGGAACAGACCTACGCTCAGACGGGGTTGAACGCTAGCCCGAGCCTACCCAAGGTATCCCATTGGGAAGCTATCAAAGTGAATAGCTAATTGTAAGCATCAGAGGAATTCCTGTTCCATAGTTGTATGTGTATGCACACCCCTTGCATACTTGATGCTGCCGGGTGGGTATGCCTCCGCCACCTTTTTTTTGTGATGGCAAAATCTAGGAAGCCAACATTTTCAGTAGGTCTGCGGTGCTAGGTCCCAAAATGATCATGGTAATGTGTATGGCAAAGCTTTTGAGATGATAAAAATATAATGTATATAGATTTCAGTGGGAATGATGCAATATTTTTTTTTTTTTTTTTAGTTACTACTGTGGAGTAAGCTGAAAGCGACGTGGAATCCTTTTGTGGCTCTGCATCTTCAACAAAATGTAGGTTCCCGTAGAGCACGCTGCCTTCGCGGTCCCCAGGTTATGTGGTCCCCAGGTTATGTGGTCTGGGAGTTGTTAAGTGGTCAGGGCAGCCTGAAAATCTGCGGTGAAGTTCTTTCTGCCACAAGATGGAAGGGCAGTGCTGGGACTTGCTGCACTCTTATCGCTACTGGAAAGTCTACAGAGAGCTTTGATGCATCGAGCACTCTGGAAGAAGAGGGTATGTGGTTTTTGGAGGGTGTGCTGAGTGACTGTTGCGATTTGTAGTCAGGACTCTACCAGGTTGCTTGCTGTTGTGTAGCCAGGGTTCTTGGTAACTGGTACTCCCGATCCTTTCATGGATGTAAGAGGTGTGCCCACTCTTGGATGTGGTCGGTTGCCTCCCCTGTTCATATGGCAGTAGGGGGTCTGGCCTGAGAAATGATCACATCTCAAGATGGCCATGACGAACTGCCTTTGGGGACTCATCCTTTTTTTCCCTAGGACAGAGTGTGACTTTGGAATGGAACTTGGTTTCTTAGTCTCAGAATATGGGGGCACACCATGTTAGAGCGATTTGAACATGGGGCCAGACTGGGTCTTCACTCTGTCTTGGGTTAGACTTTTGGCATTGGTCGTGTCCTTATCTCCTTTAGGGGGGAAAAGGCTCTAGCACGAACGTGTCAGTTCCACATTGGCAGCACTGTCGGTTTCGGTTCTTTATTATGGGGTGTTTTTATGGGGTGTTAATGCCTATGTTTTTATATTGTAGCAGGTGAGGTGACCAAGGCTGAACTATGGCAACACTATTGGAGACTGAACAGAGGAGTTCTTTGATGTATGTATCAAATTTGGTATTATGGTGTAATGTGTGGGACATTTTAAGTGAAATGTGTTTTTTGACTGTGTATTAACCACTTACGACCACCTGCCGCAGGAATACGTCGGTACTTTGAAGAGGAATATGGCTGTAGCAGCTTGCTACCATAACACCAGTATCCTCTTCAGCAGGTGGTTCTCTTTCAGATAAAAGTGGTCTCTGCGCTAGATACGCCGCAAGATCACTTTTATCGGCGGCAGGAAAGGGGCCCCCTGCCATTTACTGGAGCCGTCGGTGAGGTGGAGGAAATCAGGTCTGTTCCCTGCCTGGGTATGGAGGCAAGTGTGTGGAAGATGGTCCCCACCCGTCTCCATATCACTTCAGGGCGGAAGCAAAGTCAAAACTTCACTTCTGCCCAATGCTCTTAAAGGGCTTTTTTTTTTTTTTTTTTTTCTTTCTTGCATTTTAGTGTACATATGAGGTCATCAGGGAATTCCTGGAACTTATTTGGAACAGACCTACGCTCAGACGGGGTTGAACGCTAGCCCGAGCCTACCCAAGGTATCCCATTGGGAAGCTATCAAAGTGAATAGCTAATTGTAAGCATCAGAGGAATTCCTGTTCCATAGTTGTATGTGTATGCACACCCCTTGCATACTTGATGCTGCCGGGTGGGTATGCCTCCGCCACCTTTTTTTTGTGATGGCAAAATCTAGGAAGCCAACATTTTCAGTAGGTCTGCGGTGCTAGGTCCCAAAATGATCATGGTAATGTGTATGGCAAAGCTTTTGAGATGATAAAAATATAATGTATATAGATTTCAGTGGGAATGATGCAATATTTTTTTTTTTTTTTTTAGTTACTACTGTGGAGTAAGCTGAAAGCGACGTGGAATCCTTTTGTGGCTCTGCATCTTCAACAAAATGTAGGTTCCCGTAGAGCACGCTGCCTTCGCGGTCCCCAGGTTATGTGGTCCCCAGGTTATGTGGTCTGGGAGTTGTTAAGTGGTCAGGGCAGCCTGAAAATCTGCGGTGAAGTTCTTTCTGCCACAAGATGGAAGGGCAGTGCTGGGACTTGCTGCACTCTTATCGCTACTGGAAAGTCTACAGAGAGCTTTGATGCATCGAGCACTCTGGAAGAAGAGGGTATGTGGTTTTTGGAGGGTGTGCTGAGTGACTGTTGCGATTTGTAGTCAGGACTCTACCAGGTTGCTTGCTGTTGTGTAGCCAGGGTTCTTGGTAACTGGTACTCCCGATCCTTTCATGGATGTAAGAGGTGTGCCCACTCTTGGATGTGGTCGGTTGCCTCCCCTGTTCATATGGCAGTAGGGGGTCTGGCCTGAGAAATGATCACATCTCAAGATGGCCATGACGAACTGCCTTTGGGGACTCATCCTTTTTTTCCCTAGGACAGAGTGTGACTTTGGAATGGAACTTGGTTTCTTAGTCTCAGAATATGGGGGCACACCATGTTAGAGCGATTTGAACATGGGGCCAGACTGGGTCTTCACTCTGTCTTGGGTTAGACTTTTGGCATTGGTCGTGTCCTTATCTCCTTTAGGGGGGAAAAGGCTCTAGCACGAACGTGTCAGTTCCACATTGGCAGCACTGTCGGTTTCGGTTCTTTATTATGGGGTGTTTTTATGGGGTGTTAATGCCTATGTTTTTATATTGTAGCAGGTGAGGTGACCAAGGCTGAACTATGGCAACACTATTGGAGACTGAACAGAGGAGTTCTTTGATGTATGTATCAAATTTGGTATTATGGTGTAATGTGTGGGACATTTTAAGTGAAATGTGTTTTTTGACTGTGTATTAACCACTTACGACCACCTGCCGCAGGAATACGTCGGTACTTTGAAGAGGAATATGGCTGTAGCAGCTTGCTACCATAACACCAGTATCCTCTTCAGCAGGTGGTTCTCTTTCAGATAAAAGTGGTCTCTGCGCTAGATACGCCGCAAGATCACTTTTATCGGCGGCAGGAAAGGGGCCCCCTGCCATTTACTGGAGCCGTCGGTGAGGTGGAGGAAATCAGGTCTGTTCCCTGCCTGGGTATGGAGGCAAGTGTGTGGAAGATGGTCCCCACCCGTCTCCATATCACTTCAGGGCGGAAGCAAAGTCAAAACTTCACTTCTGCCCAATGCTCTTAAAGGGCTTTTTTTTTTTTTTTTTTTCTTTCTTGCATTTTAGTGTACATATGAGGTCATCAGGGAATTCCTGGAACTTATTTGGAACAGACCTACGCTCAGACGGGGTTGAACGCTAGCCCGAGCCTACCCAAGGTATCCCATTGGGAAGCTATCAAAGTGAATAGCTAATTGTAAGCATCAGAGGAATTCCTGTTCCATAGTTGTATGTGTATGCACACCCCTTGCATACTTGATGCTGCCGGGTGGGTATGCCTCCGCCACCTTTTTTTTGTGATGGCAAAATCTAGGAAGCCAACATTTTCAGTAGGTCTGCGGTGCTAGGTCCCAAAATGATCATGGTAATGTGTATGGCAAAGCTTTTGAGATGATAAAAATATAATGTATATAGATTTCAGTGGGAATGATGCAATATTTTTTTTTTTTTTTTTAGTTACTACTGTGGAGTAAGCTGAAAGCGACGTGGAATCCTTTTGTGGCTCTGCATCTTCAACAAAATGTAGGTTCCCGTAGAGCACGCTGCCTTCGCGGTCCCCAGGTTATGTGGTCCCCAGGTTATGTGGTCTGGGAGTTGTTAAGTGGTCAGGGCAGCCTGAAAATCTGCGGTGAAGTTCTTTCTGCCACAAGATGGAAGGGCAGTGCTGGGACTTGCTGCACTCTTATCGCTACTGGAAAGTCTACAGAGAGCTTTGATGCATCGAGCACTCTGGAAGAAGAGGGTATGTGGTTTTTGGAGGGTGTGCTGAGTGACTGTTGCGATTTGTAGTCAGGACTCTACCAGGTTGCTTGCTGTTGTGTAGCCAGGGTTCTTGGTAACTGGTACTCCCGATCCTTTCATGGATGTAAGAGGTGTGCCCACTCTTGGATGTGGTCGGTTGCCTCCCCTGTTCATATGGCAGTAGGGGGTCTGGCCTGAGAAATGATCACATCTCAAGATGGCCATGACGAACTGCCTTTGGGGACTCATCCTTTTTTTCCCTAGGACAGAGTGTGACTTTGGAATGGAACTTGGTTTCTTAGTCTCAGAATATGGGGGCACACCATGTTAGAGCGATTTGAACATGGGGCCAGACTGGGTCTTCACTCTGTCTTGGGTTAGACTTTTGGCATTGGTCGTGTCCTTATCTCCTTTAGGGGGGAAAAGGCTCTAGCACGAACGTGTCAGTTCCACATTGGCAGCACTGTCGGTTTCGGTTCTTTATTATGGGGTGTTTTTATGGGGTGTTAATGCCTATGTTTTTATATTGTAGCAGGTGAGGTGACCAAGGCTGAACTATGGCAACACTATTGGAGACTGAACAGAGGAGTTCTTTGATGTATGTATCAAATTTGGTATTATGGTGTAATGTGTGGGACATTTTAAGTGAAATGTGTTTTTTGACTGTGTATTAACCACTTACGACCACCTGCCGCAGGAATACGTCGGTACTTTGAAGAGGAATATGGCTGTAGCAGCTTGCTACCATAACACCAGTATCCTCTTCAGCAGGTGGTTCTCTTTCAGATAAAAGTGGTCTCTGCGCTAGATACGCCGCAAGATCACTTTTATCGGCGGCAGGAAAGGGGCCCCCTGCCATTTACTGGAGCCGTCGGTGAGGTGGAGGAAATCAGGTCTGTTCCCTGCCTGGGTATGGAGGCAAGTGTGTGGAAGATGGTCCCCACCCGTCTCCATATCACTTCAGGGCGGAAGCAAAGTCAAAACTTCACTTCTGCCCAATGCTCTTAAAGGGCTTTTTTTTTTTTTTTTTTTTTCTTTCTTGCATTTTAGTGTACATATGAGGTCATCAGGGAATTCCTGGAACTTATTTGGAACAGACCTACGCTCAGACGGGGTTGAACGCTAGCCCGAGCCTACCCAAGGTATCCCATTGGGAAGCTATCAAAGTGAATAGCTAATTGTAAGCATCAGAGGAATTCCTGTTCCATAGTTGTATGTGTATGCACACCCCTTGCATACTTGATGCTGCCGGGTGGGTATGCCTCCGCCACCTTTTTTTTGTGATGGCAAAATCTAGGAAGCCAACATTTTCAGTAGGTCTGCGGTGCTAGGTCCCAAAATGATCATGGTAATGTGTATGGCAAAGCTTTTGAGATGATAAAAATATAATGTATATAGATTTCAGTGGGAATGATGCAATATTTTTTTTTTTTTTTTTAGTTACTACTGTGGAGTAAGCTGAAAGCGACGTGGAATCCTTTTGTGGCTCTGCATCTTCAACAAAATGTAGGTTCCCGTAGAGCACGCTGCCTTCGCGGTCCCCAGGTTATGTGGTCCCCAGGTTATGTGGTCTGGGAGTTGTTAAGTGGTCAGGGCAGCCTGAAAATCTGCGGTGAAGTTCTTTCTGCCACAAGATGGAAGGGCAGTGCTGGGACTTGCTGCACTCTTATCGCTACTGGAAAGTCTACAGAGAGCTTTGATGCATCGAGCACTCTGGAAGAAGAGGGTATGTGGTTTTTGGAGGGTGTGCTGAGTGACTGTTGCGATTTGTAGTCAGGACTCTACCAGGTTGCTTGCTGTTGTGTAGCCAGGGTTCTTGGTAACTGGTACTCCCGATCCTTTCATGGATGTAAGAGGTGTGCCCACTCTTGGATGTG
This sequence comes from Rana temporaria, assembly GCF_905171775.1. NCBI lineage: Eukaryota > Metazoa > Chordata > Amphibia > Anura > Ranidae > Rana > Rana temporaria. Next base: position 105,691,134 of record NC_053496.1, on the reverse strand, counting down.
GTCGGTTGCCTCCCCTGTTCATATGGCAGTAGGGGGTCTGGCCTGAGAAATGATCACATCTCAAGATGGCCATGACGAACTGCCTTTGGGGACTCATCCTTTTTTTCCCTAGGACAGAGTGTGACTTTGGAATGGAACTTGGTTTCTTAGTCTCAGAATATGGGGGCACACCATGTTAGAGCGATTTGAACATGGGGCCAGACTGGGTCTTCACTCTGTCTTGGGTTAGACTTTTGGCATTGGTCGTGTCCTTATCTCCTTTAGGGGGGAAAAGGCTCTAGCACGAACGTGTCAGTTCCACATTGGCAGCACTGTCGGTTTCGGTTCTTTATTATGGGGTGTTTTTATGGGGTGTTAATGCCTATGTTTTTATATTGTAGCAGGTGAGGTGACCAAGGCTGAACTATGGCAACACTATTGGAGACTGAACAGAGGAGTTCTTTGATGTATGTATCAAATTTGGTATTATGGTGTAATGTGTGGGACATTTTAAGTGAAATGTGTTTTTTGACTGTGTATTAACCACTTACGACCACCTGCCGCAGGAATACGTCGGTACTTTGAAGAGGAATATGGCTGTAGCAGCTTGCTACCATAACACCAGTATCCTCTTCAGCAGGTGGTTCTCTTTCAGATAAAAGTGGTCTCTGCGCTAGATACGCCGCAAGATCACTTTTATCGGCGGCAGGAAAGGGGCCCCCTGCCATTTACTGGAGCCGTCGGTGAGGTGGAGGAAATCAGGTCTGTTCCCTGCCTGGGTATGGAGGCAAGTGTGTGGAAGATGGTCCCCACCCGTCTCCATATCACTTCAGGGCGGAAGCAAAGTCAAAACTTCACTTCTGCCCAATGCTCTTAAAGGGCTTTTTTTTTTTTTTTTTTTTTCTTTCTTGCATTTTAGTGTAAATATGAGGTCATCAGGGAATTCCTGGAACTTATTTGGAACAGACCTACGCTCAGACGGGGTTGAACGCTAGCCCGAGCCTACCCAAGGTATCCCATTGGGAAGCTATCAAAGTGAATAGCTAATTGTAAGCATCAGAGGAATTCCTGTTCCATAGTTGTATGTGTATGCACACCCCTTGCATACTTGATGCTGCCGGGTGGGTATGCCTCCGCCACCTTTTTTTTGTGATGGCAAAATCTAGGAAGCCAACATTTTCAGTAGGTCTGCGGTGCTAGGTCCCAAAATGATCATGGTAATGTGTATGGCAAAGCTTTTGAGATGATAAAAATATAATGTATATAGATTTCAGTGGGAATGATGCAATATTTTTTTTTTTTTTTTTAGTTACTACTGTGGAGTAAGCTGAAAGCGACGTGGAATCCTTTTGTGGCTCTGCATCTTCAACAAAATGTAGGTTCCCGTAGAGCACGCTGCCTTCGCGGTCCCCAGGTTATGTGGTCCCCAGGTTATGTGGTCTGGGAGTTGTTAAGTGGTCAGGGCAGCCTGAAAATCTGCGGTGAAGTTCTTTCTGCCACAAGATGGAAGGGCAGTGCTGGGACTTGCTGCACTCTTATCGCTACTGGAAAGTCTACAGAGAGCTTTGATGCATCGAGCACTCTGGAAGAAGAGGGTATGTGGTTTTTGGAGGGTGTGCTGAGTGACTGTTGCGATTTGTAGTCAGGACTCTACCAGGTTGCTTGCTGTTGTGTAGCCAGGGTTCTTGGTAACTGGTACTCCCGATCCTTTCATGGATGTAAGAGGTGTGCCCACTCTTGGATGTGGTCGGTTGCCTCCCCTGTTCATATGGCAGTAGGGGGTCTGGCCTGAGAAATGATCACATCTCAAGATGGCCATGACGAACTGCCTTTGGGGACTCATCCTTTTTTTCCCTAGGACAGAGTGTGACTTTGGAATGGAACTTGGTTTCTTAGTCTCAGAATATGGGGGCACACCATGTTAGAGCGATTTGAACATGGGGCCAGACTGGGTCTTCACTCTGTCTTGGGTTAGACTTTTGGCATTGGTCGTGTCCTTATCTCCTTTAGGGGGGAAAAGGCTCTAGCACGAACGTGTCAGTTCCACATTGGCAGCACTGTCGGTTTCGGTTCTTTATTATGGGGTGTTTTTATGGGGTGTTAATGCCTATGTTTTTATATTGTAGCAGGTGAGGTGACCAAGGCTGAACTATGGCAACACTATTGGAGACTGAACAGAGGAGTTCTTTGATGTATGTATCAAATTTGGTATTATGGTGTAATGTGTGGGACATTTTAAGTGAAATGTGTTTTTTGACTGTGTATTAACCACTTACGACCACCTGCCGCAGGAATACGTCGGTACTTTGAAGAGGAATATGGCTGTAGCAGCTTGCTACCATAACACCAGTATCCTCTTCAGCAGGTGGTTTTCTTTCAGATAAAAGTGGTCTCTGCGCTAGATACGCCGCAAGATCACTTTTATCGGCGGCAGGAAAGGGGCCCCCTGCCATTTACTGGAGCCGTCGGTGAGGTGGAGGAAATCAGGTCTGTTCCCTGCCTGGGTATGGAGGCAAGTGTGTGGAAGATGGTCCCCACCCGTCTCCATATCACTTCAGGGCGGAAGCAAAGTCAAAACTTCACTTCTGCCCAATGCTCTTAAAGGGCTTTTTTTTTTTTTTTTTTTCTTTCTTGCATTTTAGTGTACATATGAGGTCATCAGGGAATTCCTGGAACTTATTTGGAACAGACCTACGCTCAGACGGGGTTGAACGCTAGCCCGAGCCTACCCAAGGTATCCCATTGGGAAGCTATCAAAGTGAATAGCTAATTGTAAGCATCAGAGGAATTCCTGTTCCATAGTTGTATGTGTATGCACACCCCTTGCATACTTGATGCTGCCGGGTGGGTATGCCTCCGCCACCTTTTTTTTGTGATGGCAAAATCTAGGAAGCCAACATTTTCAGTAGGTCTGCGGTGCTAGGTCCCAAAATGATCATGGTAATGTGTATGGCAAAGCTTTTGAGATGATAAAAATATAATGTATATAGATTTCAGTGGGAATGATGCAATATTTTTTTTTTTTTTTTTAGTTACTACTGTGGAGTAAGCTGAAAGCGACGTGGAATCCTTTTGTGGCTCTGCATCTTCAACAAAATGTAGGTTCCCGTAGAGCACGCTGCCTTCGCGGTCCCCAGGTTATGTGGTCCCCAGGTTATGTGGTCTGGGAGTTGTTAAGTGGTCAGGGCAGCCTGAAAATCTGCGGTGAAGTTCTTTCTGCCACAAGATGGAAGGGCAGTGCTGGGACTTGCTGCACTCTTATCGCTACTGGAAAGTCTACAGAGAGCTTTGATGCATCGAGCACTCTGGAAGAAGAGGGTATGTGGTTTTTGGAGGGTGTGCTGAGTGACTGTTGCGATTTGTAGTCAGGACTCTACCAGGTTGCTTGCTGTTGTGTAGCCAGGGTTCTTGGTAACTGGTACTCCCGATCCTTTCATGGATGTAAGAGGTGTGCCCACTCTTGGATGTGGTCGGTTGCCTCCCCTGTTCATATGGCAGTAGGGGGTCTGGCCTGAGAAATGATCACATCTCAAGATGGCCATGACGAACTGCCTTTGGGGACTCATCCTTTTTTTCCCTAGGACAGAGTGTGACTTTGGAATGGAACTTGGTTTCTTAGTCTCAGAATATGGGGGCACACCATGTTAGAGCGATTTGAACATGGGGCCAGACTGGGTCTTCACTCTGTCTTGGGTTAGACTTTTGGCATTGGTCGTGTCCTTATCTCCTTTAGGGGGGAAAAGGCTCTAGCACGAACGTGTCAGTTCCACATTGGCAGCACTGTCGGTTTCGGTTCTTTATTATGGGGTGTTTTTATGGGGTGTTAATGCCTATGTTTTTATATTGTAGCAGGTGAGGTGACCAAGGCTGAACTATGGCAACACTATTGGAGACTGAACAGAGGAGTTCTTTGATGTATGTATCAAATTTGGTATTATGGTGTAATGTGTGGGACATTTTAAGTGAAATGTGTTTTTTGACTGTGTATTAACCACTTACGACCACCTGCCGCAGGAATACGTCGGTACTTTGAAGAGGAATATGGCTGTAGCAGCTTGCTACCATAACACCAGTATCCTCTTCAGCAGGTGGTTCTCTTTCAGATAAAAGTGGTCTCTGCGCTAGATACGCCGCAAGATCACTTTTATCGGCGGCAGGAAAGGGGCCCCCTGCCATTTACTGGAGCCGTCGGTGAGGTGGAGGAAATCAGGTCTGTTCCCTGCCTGGGTATGGAGGCAAGTGTGTGGAAGATGGTCCCCACCCGTCTCCATATCACTTCAGGGCGGAAGCAAAGTCAAAACTTCACTTCTGCCCAATGCTCTTAAAGGGCTTTTTTTTTTTTTTTTTTTCTTTCTTGCATTTTAGTGTACATATGAGGTCATCAGGGAATTCCTGGAACTTATTTGGAACAGACCTACGCTCAGACGGGGTTGAACGCTAGCCCGAGCCTACCCAAGGTATCCCATTGGGAAGCTATCAAAGTGAATAGCTAATTGTAAGCATCAGAGGAATTCCTGTTCCATAGTTGTATGTGTATGCACACCCCTTGCATACTTGATGCTGCCGGGTGGGTATGCCTCCGCCACCTTTGGCTGTCCATTTTGACAGCTTTCATTTGAGATGGCGCAGGTGGGTTTTGACTACTGTCTAAACATGCCTGAGCTCATTCCCAATTCAGAGCGCTGTGTGTGTTCTCTTCTGGACATATCATGATCTGCCCACATAGGGGTGACCTGGAACACATGAAGCCAGGTGTCGCGCATAAGAGCCAGTGAAACATTTTAGGTTGGCAGTGAGAGCCTCTCAATGACCTGTTTTTTAAATTTTTGTATTTTTTTACCTCAACCTTGGGCATGATGCCATTGTAAAGCCCCATACACACAGATTTTTGTCTTCAGATTTACCAAAACCATGTAGTACAAGGGCATGCCTGCATATTTTATGGTTTTGGTAAATCTCAAGGCAAAAATCTAAAGAAAATCTGATGGTGTGCATGGGGCTTAAATGTTGGTTTTTATTTCTAGGATTAGTTGGAAACCATGACCTCTCCAAGCAAGGTGAGGCAATGAACTAGCCAAGCAAGATGGAATCCATTTTTCTTGTGTTGCAGCATTGGATGTTCTGTACCTACATAAAACACTTTGGGGTTGAAGACCAGTTCTGGTTCAGTGGAAGTCTCTAGCGGAGAAGTTGGCTCTTGGGTTTTGTGAGCTTTGATGGAGCGGGGCATTGCAAAATTTTTTTTTAGACCCTGTTGGCCTCTTTCACCCACATTATGTGTTTTACCCTGCAGGTTTCTAGGAATTCTTTGTCATGGCGGAGAAGGGATTTTCCTCAGACTTCTTGGGGGGGGGGGGGGGGTGCAGTCTACGGAGAGCCATATGGGGTTCTAGACGCAAAGGGTCTGCTGTTTGAAGATAGTCTGAAGTTTCTGTTTTGTGTTATGGTCAGGTAACTGGGCCGGTTGCTGGTCTGTTCTCTAGCAGACCGCTTGAAGACTGGGTCATTCTCAGTCCATACTGGAATGGAAGAGGGGTGCCCACTCATCCAGGAAGGCCGGGGCTAGGTCTGATTCAGTCTACTTGCTCTCTGCTTCATTTCAGCTTGGCAGTTGGTTTAGAAGCTTGATTCTAGCTTGAGATAGAAATGAAGGGTTGTCGTTGACTGATTATCCTTTTCTTCCTGGGAATACAGGGTGTTTTTTGGAATAGTACTTAGTTGTTTATTGGTTAGAGTATGATGGCATCATACTAGAGCCATTGAACACTTAGGGCTAGACTGGGGTTTGCATGCCTATTCTTGGGTTAGACTCTTGGTATTGGACTAGAATCCTTATCCCCTTAGGGGAAAAGGTCTGACACATGCCACTCCCACTAGTCATTAATGTCCACATATAGCAACGTTCATCAAACCCTATACAAATATAGTGGTTTAACAGTTAAGCTCCACTAAGGCAGTTTAACGGATTCATATTTCTGCAAAACATTATTAAAATGTGAAATCACTTAGTGCTGTTTATCAATATGCTTATGAAAGTGTTCTCAGGACATTTTAGCCCCATTGTGGCAGTTTAGAGGATATTTAGACTATTCCCTTTTAAGTCATTGAAGCCCACTCTAGCATGGTTTGTATTCAATGCCAGTGATTACCCTTTGCATTCTAGTGTGAACATAAAAATTATATATATATATATATATATATATATATATAAAAAAAAATTTTTGCTCAGTTTGGCTGTTAAGTAGTTAGAATCAATCTTGATATAGAACTATGGTAATGTTTTTTTTGTTTTGTTTTTTTATACCGTTGGTGCTTCAGAAGCCCAGCCAGGAAAGCATTCCCAGCAAGGAGCCCAGCTTTCCCAGCCAAGATGGCAATGGTTTTGAAATGTCTGATTTGTCTAAAACAGTGAAGTTGATTATGTTTAGGGGGCTTAAAGGCCCTTATCCTGTGTGGTTTTTAATGGTACTCTCATTTCAGATGGCTGGCTTCTGGCAAGACATTGCTGGTGTTTGGACATTGGTAAGCGTCCATATGTAACCTTTTGTTCTACAAAGCTTTCCAGGAAATCTATGCCGGGGGGCTGGTTTTATTTGTCCTTAAATGATGCTCCTTTTTTATAAGCTTAACAAAATTGTGGCGGTTTCGGATTTGTTTTCTAAATGATACTTTAAAAGAGAAGTATGGGTTTTTCAGGTGTTTTAGATTCATGCTTGCCTCGGTGGATGGCGCATCAGACCCAATGCTCCATCTGTCCCCCGCCATCTGTGCACTGAGAACCGAGCCACGAACCCCGCCGCTGGCTCAGTTCTCAGATCGGAAAGCCGCCAACTGTCAGTCAGATGCTTTCCTCTGCTCCTCCATGCTCATTGGAGTGCTAAGCAGTGGAGGGGCGAGGAGAGGCTGTCTCTGCGTCACAATGATACGCTGAGACTGGTGGATCCCTACTTGGGAAGTCGTGATGACGCGCTGCCCTGACTGATTCACCCCTGTGACCCAGAGGGGAAGCCCAGCCTAAAGCTCAGGCTGGACTTCTCCTTTTAATAGCTTTCTGCAGTTCATTCATGGGCATCCTATAGCTGGAAGCAGTGAAAACATACTATTGAAGCACTGAGTCAATATTGGCACTGTACTCCCTTTTTTTTTCATCCACATTAACCCTTTACACTTAAAGATGTCCAAGAACTTGGGTTTGGTACAGTGCTGTATTCGACTTAACTGCTAAATCTTGGAAAGGGTAATATTCAAATCACTCAGATTTTCATTGGTGGTTTTAGCCTCTGAATTATTTTTTTCAAATGGAACATGTCAAATATCAAAATTCTGGTCACAAAGCTTCCAATAGAAGCTGATTTATATTCTCCAGGACTGTGCAGAGCTTCAAAGTGGCAACTTTTTTGTAATCTCTCTTGACATTATTCGTTATGAAACTATTTGTTTTTGAACTTTGGTTGCAATACACATTCTCTCCAGGTTTTTAGGAGGGCTTTTTTGCTTTAACGCTTTTTCCACTTTTGCTGTTCACACAGCATACCAAAAAATTTCAAAAAATCTCACTATTTTAGATATTTCTAGGGAGAAGGTGTCAAGGCAGAGTGTAAATTTCTGGAGTCACAGCTCTGTCCTCACGCACAAGCCTTAATTAACATACAATGCAGGAGGGTGGTTTTACATTTTGTTCAAATCGCATTCACAACTGATGATTAAGAACCACACACGGTACAGACAAGGTTGGGTATGGTAAACATTACAAAGCAGGGACAGCACATGGGGTATTTTAGTGGTTCTGTTATCCAATCAGGATAACATCCCGGTGCGCGCCCACACACCGATCGTGATAAGGAGCCTCTGTTGGAGGCTTCTTACCACGTGATCAGCTGTGACCAATCACAGCTGATCACTGCGCGAAGCAGGAAGTGCCAGTAAATGGTATTCCTTGGTTTGCGCTGATAGGGAGAGCCAATCAGTGGGTCTCCCTGTCAGAGGGGGGTTTGTGCTGATAATCAGCACATTGATTATCAGCTCCAATACCAATTGATGCCCAGCAGTGCCCCAATAATAAGGTCTGCCAGTACCCACCACAGTGCCCAGCAGTAACTCATCGGTGCTGCTTATTGGTGCCCGTTGGTTCCATCTCATCATTTTAGGTCAAACTAAAACGTTTTTTATAGTTTGTTTAGCAAAAAATAAAAACCCCAGAGGTTATTAAATACCACAAAAAAGCTCTATTTGTGGGAAGAAAATGATAACATTTAGTTGGGTACAGTGTTGCATGACCGCAATTGTCATTCAAAGTGTGACTGCGCTGAAAGCTGAGAATTGTCTTGGGCAGGAAGGGGTGACAGTCCCCGGTATTGAAGTGGTTAAGCAAATGAGTAATGCTTTAAAAAGTTTAAATATGACTGGTTACCTTTTTTCTAGGTTATGTTGATGGCAAAATGGAATAAATATAAAAGGGGTAATTCCAAATTGGTTATGAAACTCACTTGAAGGACTGATTGAAAATGTCTTGTCTTTAATACTATACTTTTGTTTTTTTACTTTTTAGCTGCTGCCACCATTTCAACACGTCTGCTCGACTATACTGCCATGTACATATGCAAGTAAAATCCAAGGTGAACTTCACTCATACTGAGGACGTCATCTTCATCCCCTTTTTTATTTTTTTTGCCTGATTTTCCTTTTCTGTGATTTGCATTAGGCAGTAACTGCTTTCTGATCGCTTAAAGATCCATCCTCCAACATTGTAATATGGAGTAAAAATCAATTGTACATGGCTGAAGAATAAATGTTGTAATGAATAAACATAAGCAATGTCTTCCTTTCTTTTCTTTACTATGTTTTAACTTATTGTGGTGGGAAGTTTGCTTGCACTTGGATTAAATGGTAATTCAATTTGAATACTATAAAAACAACTGAGCAAAAATGTATAACTTGATTGGATGCCAGTCTGTGGGACTGGGGTGCGCACTCTCAGGGAGCCTGGTTGCTCCTCAAATTTCATGGAACTACTAGCTGTGGGGAAAGCTCTCTTGGCACTGCGAGAGAGGGTCTGTTCAAGAGACCTATTGGTTTTCTCAGGCAATGCCACAACGGTGGCGTACCTGAACAAGCAAGGGGGCACTCGTTTGGAGTCGCTTCTAACGCTAACGCAACAGATTCTGTCCTGGGCAGAGATCAATGTCACTTTGATCAGGGGATCAGAAAATACGCTGCAGGACTATCTGAGCAGAGTGAGCATCAGTTCCAGCTGTTGGGAGCTGCATCAAGGCACGTGTCGGGAGGTTGTGCCAAGATGGGGCCTGCAGTGGATCCTTTTGCCTCCAGTCTCAACAGAAAACTGCCGGCGTTCTCACTGGAGAGAGAGAGAGAGAGAGAGAAGGGGTCCTTGGAGACGGATGCTCTCTCCTTCCCGTGGGATTTTGCTCTGGCCTATGCTTTGCCTCCTTTTCCCCCCGCTTACCTCTGGTAGTTTGGAAAATTATTCAGGATCGGCAGAAGGGGAGTGTTGGCTGTACTAGCAGATTTAAATAAACCAACACATTGAAGCCAAACTAACACTTTTTTGAGCAGTTACAGTAACCCTTTTTTTTATTTTTTTTTCATTTTGGGATAAATGTGTTTTCATGAATAAATAAAAGCTGATCATTGTAAGCACCCCCTATCAGTGGTAAATGGTTTGTCTAAGCACTCTAATTGGTTCATCTGCAGGACAGCAAGTCCTGTTGAAAAACAGACTTACTGGCTGGATCACCAGATGAAAATAGAATAAAGCCTAAAAAAAGCAAACTAGTACAGTACATCTAAGAATTGGTAAGCTGCCATATAATACATTTTGTTTTTGAGTTTAATACTGCTTTAAAGATCTTTTAGTGATAGCTTTTCGATGAATGTGAAGGATTGGACTGTGGATTTAAAAGCAACTGTTGAGTAACATTAACTGCTTACCAACTCTACCAACCAGCATCCAATTGGAGGTAAACCACCTGGCCTTGAGGAGAAAGATCAAGACCCATCTCTTCTGAGGGCCCAGGGAATGGATACCAAGCGCCCAGAGGCGATTCAGTTCGCATGTGTTGCGCTATATAAGTTTCTCACTCACTTACTAATTCTGCATCACGAGATGTACAGCGGCAAAGCGGCCTTCCTGCGCTGGATCACATACTGAGTATGTGATGGTCTAGCTGTGCTGTGATTTTTGTCACAGTACAAGCTAATAAGCAGGTCTCCGCCAATGATTGGTCTATTGCGCCTGCTGATCGGCTCAGTGAGCCCTCGTTTACATTGAATGTAGCTTTAAAATTATGCAACTTCATCTGAAATCGCATGATTTCAAAGCCACATGTCAGTCCAAATTTGAAGACATCTGTGCGGCTTCATGCAAAGATGTCTATGCAAGTCGCACCTGAAATTGGCAAAAGCAGGAACTACTTTTTCATGTCACTTGCCGACAATAGGGTGCCATGCGATTTGACCTGTATAATTGCATGTCAAGTCGCTCCAATGTAAAGGAGGGCTTATTCACGAAACGGAGCTCTGTGATTGTAAGCAATACAGAGCTCTGTTTACTGACAGGGGATCTTGCGTTTTTTTTTTTTTTTTCCCCTTGCTAAGCAGGGGGGACAAGATCCTTGGTAAAAGAAGCACATGTCACACACATTACACATAGGCACAACTTAAACCCTTTGATCGCTCTGGATATTAACCACTTCCCAGCCAGTGGCATTAGTACAATGACTGTGCATGTTATTGGCACTGATCACTGTATTAGGCTAGAATTCCACTATTGTGACCCCAAAGTTATGCGATTTACAGTGCGACTTTGCAAAGCGATTTTTGATGTGCTG